>NW_005355115.1:340854-345889 GCF_000412655.1 Myotis brandtii
TGTGCACCGGGCCTCTAGTCTATAATAAAAGTGTAATATGCTAATTAGACCGGACATCCTTCGGGACGACCTTCTGGACAAAGCCGGGGCTGTGAGGGGAGCCGGGGTCCCGGGTGCCTGACTGCGGCCAGAGGGAAGCCGGTGCCGGCAGTCGGAGGAAAGAAGGCTTACTCTTAAACGAATTTCATGCACTGGGCCTCCAGTCAATATATATTTATTTGAACAAATAAATGAATGACAAACCAAAAAGAATAAAACACTTGAAAGGCATGGTATAGAGCAGTGATGGCGAACCTTTTGAGCTTGGCATGTCAGCATTTTGAAAAACCCTAACTTAACTCTGGTGCCGTGTCACATATAGAAATTATTTGATATTTGCAACCATAATAAAACAAAGACTTATATTTTTGATATTTATTTTATATATTTAAATGCCATTTAACAAAGAAAAATCAACCAAAAAAATTAGTTCGCATGTCACCTCTGACACGCGTGTCATAGGTTTGCCATCACTGGTATAGAGGAAGATATGTTACCATATTGCTACTGATTTTGCTAAAAAAAAAAGCTTAATAGAAGGAACCAGGGGAATTTAGTTTCTTATCAGTGATACTGAAGTTGAAAACCCTGCTATAACTGCTTCAAGATGAGACATGTAATTGATAAAAACTACATGCTTCAAAGAGACCTTATTGAGAAGTATCCTTATTGGTTCTAAAGTTGCTGTTGATCTTGTTTGCAATGGATAAAAACACAGTAACTTCTTTTTTTTTTTTAATTAAATCTTTATTGTTCAGGTTACATTTGTTCCTCTTTTTTTCCCCCCCATAACTCCCCTCCTCCCAGTTCCCGCCCCACCCTCCTCCCTCACTCCCCACCCACTGTCCTCATCCATAGGTGCACGATTTTTGTCCAGTTTCTTCCCGCATCTCCCATTCCCCTTTCCCCCCCAAGAATAGTCAGTCCATTCCCTTTCTATGTCCCTGATTCATTATAATCACCAGTTCATTCTGTACATCAGATTATTTATTCACTTGATTCTTAGATTCACTTGTTGATAGATGCATGTTTGTTGTTCACAATTTGTATCTTTACCTTTTTCTTCTTCCTCTTCTTAAAGGATACCTTTCAGCATTTCGTATAATACTGGTTTAGTGGTGATGAACTCCTTTAGCTTTTCCTTATCTGTGAAGCTCTTTATCTGACCTTCAATTCTGAATGATAGCTTTGCTGGATAAAGTAATCTTGGTTGTAGGTTCTTGGTATTCATCACTTTGAATATTTCTTGCCATTCCCTTCTGGCCTGCCAAGTTTCTGTTGAGAAATCAGCTGACAGTCGTATGGGTATTCCCTTGTAGGTAATTGAGTCTCTTTCTCTTGCTGCTTTTAAGATTCTCTCTTTGTCTTTTGCTCTTGGCATTTTAATTATGATGTGTCTTGGTGTGGTCCTCTTTGGATTCCTTTTGTTTGGGGTTCTCTGCGCTTCTTGGACCTGTAAGTCCATTTCTTTCACCAGGTGGGGGAAGTTTTCTGCCATTATTTCTTCAAATAGGTTTTCAATATCTTGCTGTCTCTCATCTTCTGGCACCCCTATTATTCTGATGTTTGTACGCTTGAAGCTGTCCCAGAGGCTCCTTACACTATCTTCGTATTTTCGGATTCTTTTTTCATTTTGCTTTTCCGGTTGGGTGTTTTTTGCTTCTTCGCATTTCAAATCTTTGGCTTGATTCTTGGGCTCCTCTGGTCTGCTATTGGGTGTAATATTCTTTATTTCAGACCGTGTATGCTTAATTTCTAGTTGTTTCTTTATCATAGCATCGAGGGTCTCATTAGTTTTCGTGAGTCTCTCCTCAAGTTTATTGGCAGCTTCTAGCACATTTTTGCAAGCCCTCAAAATTGCGTTTTTTAGCTCTATATCGTCCATTTCTGTCATGTTTTTTTGTCTCCGCATTTTTTATGCTTTCTTGGTGCACCCCCTAGTGGTCTTTGTGCGCAGTCTTGTTCTAGTTGAGCCTTGATTGTTGTAGTTAATACTAGAGGGATTTGACCACCAGGCCGACTGGCTGTGTGAATCAGCTGTGTCTGCCGCGGAAAACTTCTGTCCTCTGGGGAGGTGCTAATCTAAAAAAAAACAGTAACTTCTGTATGGAAGCATGTACTCTTCCTTTTTGTGTGTGTGATTCCAAAATAGAGATTTTATTAAGAATTGGTTTCTGGCCCGAATAGTGTGGCTTAGTGGTAGAATGTCGACCTATAAACCAGGAGGTCACAGTTTGAGTCCCAGTCAGGGCACATGCCCAGGTTGTGGGCTCAGTCCCCAGTAGGAGGCAGCCGATCAGTGATTCTCTCTCATCACTGATGTTTCTAACTCTCTCTCCTTCTCCCTCTCCCTTCCTCTCTGAAATCAATACAAATGTAAAAAAAAAAAAAAAAGAATTAGTTTCTGCATAAAAATCTCCAATTGTTCCTCATTGGGTTTTTACCACACATCAATTATTTGGGGGGGGGAGAAGGGGTCTTCTAGTCAGCCCAAAGCTTAAAAAAAAATACAGCTCTTTTTAGCACCAGGAATGACAGTTAAGGCAGTGAGGCATTTCCTTGGGTCTCAGCATCTTGAGGGCTCATGGTCTTCCCCTTGAGAGAATACACATGTTAGGTAGCTTCTTAGGTTGTAAACGCTGGCCCTGAAGAAAATAATTATGCATAAGAATGCAAATACAGTCATCTCTGCTCAATTATTTGTACTTGATAGCTTTAAAATAAAGTTCCATTGGTCATGGTTATCAAAGGCTTGCTGATTGTTTTCAGCTATAAAAAATTGTCTAGAAAAAGTAAGAAAGAGCAGGGTCTATAACAGTGATGGCGAACCTATGACACGCATGTCAGGTGACACGCAAACTCATTTTTTTGGTTGATTTTTCTTTGTTAAATGGCATTTATATATATAAAATAAATATCAAAAATATAAGTCTTTGTTTTACTATGGTTGCAAATATCAAAAAATTTCTATATGTGACACGGCACCAGACTTAAGTTAGGGTTTTTCAAAATGCTGGCACGCCGAGCTCAAAAGGTTCGCCATCACTGGTCTATAATGACAGTGCTGTGAGACTGTACTGTGCAACCACGGAATACACATCAGTTTCCACAATAGGGGTCCTGTATAATTTCAAATCAAACTCCTCATGGTCCTTAAAATACCCAAAACATCACTGTGCTAGATCCTTAAAAGGACATATGCTTATTTTTATTTTTATTATTTTTAAATATATTTTCTTGATTTTTTTACAGAAAGGAAGAGAAAGGGATAGTTAGAAACATCGATGAGAGACAAACATCGATCAGCTGTCTCCTGCACACCCCCTACTGGGGATGTGCCTGCAACCAAGGTACATGCCCTTGACCGGAATTGAACCTGGGACCCTTCAGTCCACAAGCTGATGCTCTATCCACTGAGCCAAACTGGTTAGGGCCATGTGCTTATTTTTAAAGTGATGTGTATAACAAGGCTCCTCCATGTCAGGCTCCCTCGTTATTAATTTATTAGCAATATTAATTCATTTTTACCACACTAAAATGAAAGTATAGTCAGTCTTTGCTGTTGTGAAATTCAAAGGCGATGCAGAAGTGGGATTGTTATCTATTGCTCCATTAGAATAGATCCAAAAAATGACTTTTAAAAAAACAAGGGTATTTTTTTTTTTTAATGTCCCCTGCAGACCCTGGCCAGACTCTAGGCCGCTCTGGGGGATGCAACCCAGGGGCTTGATTCACCTTGATTTGGGTTTGTCTATTTCTGTGCATTAGGGGAGTGGGGGGGAGAAGAGCGGTTGAACTCCGCAGCATCTTGGTGTACACCTCGTAGATGACATCAATGGTGGCCATGTAGTTGAACAGGAGAACAGGAAGAGGTGGACCTTCTCCAGGCACCCCTACTCTTTCATGTTCTGGCTCTTGGAGTGCTTTCAGGAAGTCACTTATAGGGTGCCACATACAGTGCTGCCTGGAAGATCTGCATAATCTGACTGTAGTACTCCTTGAGGGCCATCTTGCATGCCTTGGTGGTTCTTATAGAGGTGAGAGGTTGGGTGGTTCTCCTCCTGCTCCCCTTCACAGATTCTTAGGAGGAAGACCTGGAGGAACCTCTTTTCAGCCATATCAGCCCCAGCATGGTCCCCACTTTGGACCTTCTCCACCCCCAGGATGTTCTACAGGGTCTGGAACTTGGCTGGGTCAGTGTCATACATAGCTTTGATTTACATGATGTCACTTATATCCACCTTGATGGGAGTAAATACTGGGGACCCAAGGCAACCAAAGAAGGGCGGCAGATCAAGGTCTCGATCTGCTTGTCTGAGGGCAGCTACTTTATCAGCATGCAGGAGCTGCCCCCTAGTGGTCAGGGAGAGCTCTGCTGACGGCTGCCAGCACAGTGGTGGTGGCGGGAGCCTCTCCCGCCTCCTCAGCAGCGCTAAGGATGTTCGACTGCAGCTTAGGCCTGCTCCCCGCTGGCAAGTGGACATCCCCCGAGGGCTCCCGGGCTGCCAGAGAGATGTCTGACTGCCAGCTTAGGCCCGATCCCCCGGGGAGCAGGCCTAATCCAGCAGGTGTACATCCCCTGAGGGGTCCCAGACTGTGAGAGGGCACAGGCCGGGCTGAGGGACCCCCCGAGTGCATAATTTTTGTGCACCGGGCCTCTAGTCTATATCTACACTAATAAAAGAGAAACATGGTAATTAGCGTACGACCGCTACCCTTCTCATTGGCTAATCAGTGAGTATATGCAAATTAACTGTCAGCCAAGATGGTGGCCGGGAGCCAGGCACTGAAGCGAGCACGAGACTTGCTGCAGATTCCAACGTTCCCCGCCTCACTTTGCCGGCCTCTCATCTGCAAGTCTAAGCAACTATATACTATGTTGCAAATAAGAAGGTAAACAAAACCCCAGAAAACAGCCAGACTGAAACCCAGCCAGACCGAAACATTGTATCCATGTTTTCAGCAGCGAGGCCTCAGAGCTAAAGCTGGCCCAGAA
>NW_005355115.1:348661-351087 GCF_000412655.1 Myotis brandtii
CAAATTTTTGTGCACCGGGCCTCTAGTATATATATAAAAGCCTAAGCGACCACTCGACTGGTTGCTATGACATGCACTGACCACCAGGGGGCAGACGCTCAACACAGGAGCTGTCCCCTGGTCATCAGTGGTGCTCCCGCAGCCGCCATCTTAGTTGGGTTAATTTGCATATTTTTTCCTGATTGGCTTGTGGGCATGGCTTGTGGGTGTAGTGGAGATACGGTCAATTTGCATGTTTCTCTTTTATTAGATTAGACTAGAGGCCCGGTGCACAAAAATTTGTGCACTCGGGGAGGGGTGTGTTCCCTCAGCCTGACCTGTGCCCTCGCACAGTCTGGGACCCCTCGGGGGATAACGATCTGCTGGCTGAGGCATGCTCCCCAGGGGATTGGGCCTAAGCTGGCAATCAGACATCCCTCTGGCAGCCCGGCAGCCATCGGGGGCTGAGGGCTATTTTCAGGCAGGCCAACCATGCAACTGAAGCTCCCAGTCTCTCCTTTTTTTTTTTATTCTGGGATTTATTTACCTTCTATATCTGGGTTTGTTTAGCTTCTATAATTGCAACATTGTTGCATCCGGAGCTCAGAGCTGGGCCACAGCAGGCGGGGAACCTTGGCTTCCTCCATTGCTGGGGCAACCAAGCCTCACGTTCTCTTCAGTTGCGTGGCTGCCATCTTGGTTGGCAGTTAATTTGCATATCACCCTGATTAGCCAATGGGAAGCGTAGCGGAGGTATGGTTAATTACCATGTTTGTCTATTATTAGATAGGATAGCCTCTACTCTTTCCTCTTTAAAAACTTTTCCTTCTCACTCAGATTACCTTTAAGTAATATTCAAAATGTACTGTACCACTGGCTTTAATCCACACTTTTGGCCTTAAATCCCATTACCCCCATCCCCAATATGAAAACTTTCATTCAACCGAAGTAGTCCACCTAATTATATTTACCACAAAACACCTTTTGCCATTGCCAGACATACTACAATGAATATTAATCTAACTCCCCATTATTAAAAAACAAGTCAAGTGTTACTTTTAATATATTTACTGAATAATATTTTTCCAAGACCCTTTAACACCCATCTCTTTACCAGACATCTAACATTCAGTCATTACAATTTACCCTCCTGTTTCCATACTGTCATCTTCCCATCCTATATAATAAAAGGCTAATATGCAAACAGACCGAATGGCAGAACAACCAAACAACCGGTTGCTATGATGTGCACTGACCACTAGGGGATGTGCGCGGAACATGGAGGGCGTTGGCCGTGGCGGGATGGTGGAGCAGGTGAGTGGGGTCTCCAGACCAAGGCGGGGCACCGGTCACTGTCATCGGGGCGAGCCTCTGATAGTTACTGAAAATTCTTTGCTCCCTCACGCCGCAGTCCCGCCCAGCACTTGCACCCGCTGCTGGTGCCAGAGCCGCCACTCAGACCCACTGCCAGAGCCTGGTGCTGGCCCCAATCACTCAGCGCCGTCAGCGGGTGTGAGTGGCAGCTGCCAGCCCCAATCGCCCTTCAGGGCTTTTCCACCTCCCCCTACTCCTGAGGGGAGAGATTGAGGCCAGCAGCCACTGCTTGCACCCACTGCCAGCGACAGCCCCACTCGCACCCACTGCCAGTGCCGGCCCTGCTTGCACCTGCAGCTGACGCCGCTGCTCACACCCACTGCCGGTCCTGATTGCTCCTGAGGGCTTCTCCACCTCCCCCTTCTCCTGAGGGGTGATGAGGGCAGCAGCTGCCGCTCGCATCCGCTGAAAGCATCGGCCCTGCTTGCACCCACTGCTGGCGCTGGCCCCAATCACGCCTTCAACAGGTGCAAGTGGGGCCAGTGCCATCAGCGCATGGGAGTGGCAGTGGCAGGAGCAGGGCTGCCCGTGGACAGGTGACCAGGGGTGTGGTGGAAGGGGCTGGGCGGGGGCACAGAGGATGGGCCGAGACCGGCCCCTGCGCCCAGAGTTCCTTTCAAGGTGCACGAATTCATGCACTGGGCCCCTAGTTCAGCAATAAAAAGCCAGGAGGCACTAATACATGCTCCCATAGGGGGAACCTTGAAGACATTAACCCAAGTGAAAAGTCAGAAGACCACAAATTGTTATTCCATTATATGAAATAGGCAAAGAAACCAAAAGTATATCAGTGGGTGCCAAGGGTTGGAGAAAAGGGGGAAAGGGAATAATTACTAATGGGTACAGAATTTCTTTTGGGATGGAAAAAAAAATGTTCTAAACTTGATGTGGTGATGGTTGCACAACTCTGTGAATGTAAAAACCACAATGAACTGTATACTTTAAGTGAATTGTATAAAGTATATGAATTATATCTCAAAAAAGCTATTTAAAAATATGAAACATTAGAATGAAAACCAAAATGCTATAGAAAGGGGCCTGACTATATTTCATTTTAGAATAGACTGAAAAAG
>NW_005355115.1:352340-362140 GCF_000412655.1 Myotis brandtii
CCCTCCCCCGCCCCCCGAGGGCACAAATTTTTGTGCACCGGGCCTCTAGTATAAAATAAAATGTGGGAAATACTCTTCACTCCATACCACAAAGCACTTCTTAGTCAATTACTAAGCACTTATTTACTGGAGTGTTTATTTTGTTTCCTATCTCAATTATAAAGCAGAAAGTCTAACGGCAGAGTGTCAAATATCAACAAAGACATGGATACTGAATCTCAAAATTTACACAAAGAAATAAATCACACTTCATTCTCTACTTTAGTCTAAAACACTGAAGTAGAAAGATCTGATAAACCAGCATGTTTCTTCTCAATTTTGACTTCTTAAACATTATATAAATCAGTGAGAAAAGAGTAGACTATCTGATAACTTTTCATGTAGAAAAAATGTAACCAGTGCCCAAATCATATATGTACAAAAAAGCAAGATTGATGAAAGATTCATACTGAAAACCAAAACTTTAAAACTAATAAACACAAAAAAGAATATTTTTAAGACTTCTCTGCTCCCTTAGTTATAAATATAAGTTATACTTAGACTAGAGGCCTGATGCACGAAATTCTTTACTTAGACTAGAGGCCCAATGCACAAAATTCTTTACTTAGACTAGAGGCCTGTTGCACAAAATTTGAGCAAGAGTATGACTTCCTTTCCCCGGCTGCCAGCACCAGCTTCCCCCAGCTGCTGGCACCGGCTTCCCTCCGGCACCCAGGACTCAGGTTTCCCTCCAGCTGCCGCAGGCACCTGCGATCCAGGCTTCCCTCGCAGCCCTGGCTTCTCCATAAGGTCGTCCGGAAGGACGTCCAGTCTAATTAGCATATTATGCTTTTATTATTATAGAAGACAAGTCACAAAAAGTGCTTATGATGGGTAGAACATAAGCAAAAAGAAGACAAAGGACTAATATTTACAATATATTAAGAACTACAGCAGGTCAATGAGAAAATGTGCAAGAACTCAACAGAAAAATGTATAGAAATATATGAACAAATTATACACAAGAAAATAAATTTTTAACTCCATTAGTAATTATGAAAATGAAACACTGAAAAATGTTGACTACTACTGTAGATCTATAAGATTAGTCTCCCTGCTTGTCCCCTAAAATCTGATGATATCAAATGTTAGTGAGAATGTGAGAAAGGTACTCTCTTATATTAGTGGTAGGAGTTTAAATTGGTATACTTATATAGTGAGAAATTTGACAATATTTAGTACACATGAATATGTGCATACCCTAGGATGCAACAAATCTTCTGCTATGTAAGATGTTTATTGCAGCATTGTTTTTAATAGCTAAAAACTGGGAAATAGCCCTAACTATTCATAAAATGAGGTACAGATATACAATGGAATATAACACGACTATTTCAAAAAAATTAGTTGTAAATGAGCCTCTGCCATAACACTAGATGTGCATTCCTAAACATCTGACATTCTGAACACAGGCACACTAAAATACCACTGATTATGTGAAAATATCTAAACCAAACACTAAAAATACTAGTAATTGTGTAAAAAGTTGGGTTTGGAGAAGACCACTCTAAACCTATGCAACTTTAGAACCTGAACACTAAAAATGAGAGTAAGTAAATAACAGTAATTGGAACCTCAGAAGATAACTTAGGACTGTCCAAGCAGTTATGACAAGGGATTCCTAGGGAAATACTAAAAATGCATAAAAATAATAAGGAATGTTGACTTGTGAATGCTAAAACAGTGCATTCACTGAAGTGGAGGTGAGCACCAGAAGTTAAGGGCCCTACAATGCTAAGACTGTAACATTAAAGAGAAAAAAAAGAAAACTAAGCAGACAAGCTGAGAGCCTACCCCTTTCCCTTTCTTGCTAAAATTATAATTATACACTCTTTATCACATTTCTCCTTACCTAGAAAATAAAGTAACACAACTTTCCCACTGACCTGACATCATTCCTGTATTTATCAATCACTTGTGAGGTAATTAGTTTCAGAATACAGGTGGTTGGAAAAGAGAAATAAGGGGGTAATAAATAAATTTTATCTGTAATGTGTGTGTATATACAGATACGTATATATATATATGTATATACACACATTTTTTTTTTTTACTAACAACAGAAACAGAAATGTCTGGCAGTTTTGGAGACTAGAAGTACAAGATCAGAGTGGCAGCACTGTCAGGTTCTGGCTAAGGCTCTCAGGTTGCAGAGTGCTGACTTCTTGCTGTGCCCTCACATGGTGAAAGAGGCGTTCTATATTCTTCATAAATTATTTCTTAGATCATGTAAAGATGAACATTGCAAAGGGACACTAAAATGGACATGTTTGTTTTTCACAAAACAAATTTAAAGTGTTGTATAAAAGGCTGCAAAAATGATTTGACCTTTCTATCCACCTTCCAGCCCAATTTGAGTATCAAGGGTCTTCAGTATAGATATCTGAAACAATAACAGGGATGTGAGTTTTCCATAGGAAGCCTAATTCTACCATTCGATCCATAATCTCACACTTAGAAAATAGCAAATGTACCTTAATTTCCCACTGAGAAGCTCATTTTCAAGTAGACAATGATTAAAAATTACAACTTTCGCTTGAATCTTCTTTCATACATCTGACATGCTAAAGCCAATTATTACTGTCAACTAAACTACTGACTTTATACAGATTTCATTAGTTTTTCTACTAATATCCTTTTTCTGTTCCAGAATCCAGTCTAAGACACCACAATGCATTTGGTCATCATGTCTTCTTAATCTCTTCTGGTCAACATCAGTTTCTTAGTCTTTCCTTATTTTTCATGATGATGTTATTCTTTATCACTTGTTTCAGGTAGTATTTGCCAGGTTTCTTCATTGTGAAGTTACTATTTTTTTCTTCCATCTATTCTTTAGTTCAGCCCATACCTGAGGGATGCTTCTGAAGGGGGCAGGAGGTTAGGAGGTTATGGGGAGAAGATTCATCCCTTCTCCCCTATTTATGTATTTATTCAAACATTTATTTATATCAGCATGGACTCGTTTATATTTTTGTTCTACTTTGGGTAATTAATAATCAAATACTAGATTATTTTGTTGCTCATATTGTTCCTGCTCTAGACACTGGGAGCTCTTTCAGATTGGCTCCTGTGTTGCTTTGACATGGACCCATCATTTTTTTTCAAGTGCTTCCTTACTTTCTGGCACTATTAGATGCTCTAGTGTCATCTTGTATTTTCCTTGATACATCCATAAAATCAGCCATTTCTCCTGCTTGCTTTTACTTCAGAATAATATTTAGAAATCAAGATCTGGGCACTGTGTCTACTAGCTTCTAGAGCAGTGATGGCGAACCTATGACACGCGTGTCAGGTGACACGCGAACTCATTTTTTTGGTTGATTTTTCTTTGTTAAATGGCATTTAAATATATAAAATAAATATCAAAAATATACATCTTTGTTTTACTATGGTTGCAAATATCAAAAAATTTCTATATGTGACACAGCACCAGAGTTAAGTTAGGGTTTTTCAAAATGCTGACATGCCGAGCTCAAAAGGTTCGCCATCACTGCTCTAGGGATTGAACCTTCAACCCAGGCATGTGCCCTTGACGGGAAATTACACCCTTTGGTGTGTGGGCTGATGCTCCAAACACTGAGCCACACAGGCCAGTTTCTTTGGTTTTTAATCCCAGACTGAGTTTCCCTCTAATACCTAGCATACTCAAACTGTATCCTCTATTAGCATGCAGTTCATTAAACTCAAGTTCTAGTATTAGTTTTACTGAAACAGGAAAGTAAAATACATTTCAAAATAGAGTCCCATGAGAGGTCATCTCCACTGCTGGGACTATACATCAGCACACAACTAGAACTATATAAAAATATATATTTTTTATTGTTTTTAATCAGTGTGCTGTTATTTCAATATTCACTGATCCTTGAACAACATGCATTTGAACTGTGCAGGTCCATTTAGACACAATTTTTTTTCAATAAATACTCTAATGTATTTTCTCTTATGATTTTCATAATGTTTTCTTTTTTCTAGCTTAATCTGTTATAAGAAAACAGTATATAATATACATAACATACAAAATATGGTTAATTGACTATTCATGTTATCAGTGGGAAATCAAGTTATATATGAAGTTTTGACTATGAGTGGGGAGAGAGGGACAGAGGGAGGGAGGTGAGGGGGTCAGCACCCCTAACCCTTGCATTATTTAATAGTCAACTGTCCTTGCTCTGAAATAATAAAAGCCATTTTCTGTTAAAGAGAGAGAGAGGTAGAGAGAGAGGGAGAGAGAGACACACCAATGTAATGGCTTACTATGTATATAGTATAAATATACCAGTTTAAAGATAAGAAAATAGAGAAATTATGTGACATGCCCTACATCACACTACCAGCAAAGAGCTAAACTAGAACTTAACTGTTTAAATCCAATTATTCTACTCCAGTTTCCATGGTATCTGTATCACACTCCATTTTAGGTTATAAAAAAGAAGTCAACTTATAAAATAAAAAAAAAGTGATCTTCTTGTTTCAAGAGATAAAATGTAGTTAGTTCACCTTCTAAAATCAATTAACAGAATAAAGTATACATTCATACTTAAGAGGCAAAAACACAACTAAAATAAACACAAATTTATTTAGGGAACGAGTATTTACTTAACAACTACAAACAAGCTGGACAAATATGACACACATTCTAGCTTTCCCAGAACTCATAATCTAATGATGCCAGGGATGTGGCAGACTGTCAAACTACAGTGGGAAGCCTGGGGAGGGTTTGGGGGGCAGGTTAAGAGATCAACCGAAGGACTGATATGCATGCATATAAGAATAACCAATGGACACAAGACACTAGGGGATAGGGGAGGCCGGGGGAATGTCAAGGGGGGGAAAAAAGGAGACATATGTAATACTCTTTGTAATACTTCAAGAAAAAAAAGTTATTAAAAAAAAAAAGAAAAGAAAACTAATCTAGAAAACAAGACAATTTAAGTGAAATGCAAATATACAAATATTCTTCATTTTCCTTTTCTTAAAACTTTATCAGTTTATAATAGATGTTATTGTTTACTGGCAGAGGTAACTAGACTACTAAAAAGAAATGTTTGGTTATGATTGAAGTATAACTGTTACTTTGCTAGATTAACTGTTGCAATACTGAAAAGCAACAAGATACAACAAGACTTAAATAGAGAGGCAACAATCCTGGATTTCAGTTCAGATTCTATGTCATATTAGCTATCCAACATTGGGAAAACCATTTAGCCTCTCAGTCTATATATCGCCATATTTAAAATGGATATATAGGATACACACACACACACACACACATACATACATATCCCACTTCTTTCACAAGACTTTTGAAGGCTCAAGTAAGAATTTCACGGTAAAACTTCTTTGTAAATTATGAAGTGCTATCCAAATGCAAACTACTACGACCGTTCAACCGGTCAACAGATCGACCAGTCACTATGATGCGCACTGATCACCAGAGGGTAGACGCTCAACACAGGAGCTGCCCCCTGGTGGTCAGTGCGCTCCCACAGTGGGAGCACCGCTCAGGGAGCTTACTGAGCAGCGGTGGCAGGCACAGAGGAGCCAAGATGAGAGGGAGCGGCGCGGCAACTGGTCTAGGCTCCAGCTCCTCCCGGGCCGCCTGCCGCTTAGCACACTACTACATCCATCAGTGGGATGTTGAACTGCTGAGAATCAGGCTGAAACCAGCAGTCCGACATCCCCCGTGGGGTCCCAGATTGCAAAGAGGACGCAGGCCAGGCTGAGGGACCCCACCGGTGCACAAATCCATGCACCAGGCCTCTAGTTAAGATATAATGCTAAAGATTAAATCCTATAAAGCAATAGCTAAATGTTTTAACTGAAAATACCTACCTTAACAAAATTATCAGGAAACATTCCTCTTCTCCCATTTAGTTCTCCTTCTAGCCATCCTTCCTCCTGTAGTTTTTTCACATTCCTGATGATTTCCCCAACTCGAATAGTTAATTCATCATCATGCACAGCATCATAGTCATACTCCACAATATAGTCAACTAAAAAAAGAAACAATAGATTAATGTCTAAAACTTATTTATATAACTTTCAAGTTTTATTATTTATATAATCATCCATTGATTATCTTAGCTAGATCTCTGGATAATTTGCTGAAGATTCCACATCAGATGGCTTCTTTCTTTAAACCTCAGAACCTCTGCTAGCATCACACTTTTCTTCTGCAGTCTCCTCTCCTCTCAGTCTTCAGATCCTGGTCAACACACCCACTGAGTCACACTGGCCGGGCTCAGTTTACTTTTAAAGTGTGAAGAAAGCAATCCAAATTGTGCACTGTTGGTAAGAATATAAATTGGTACAGCCACTATGGAAAACAGTATAGAGTTCCTCAAAAATTAAATACAGAACTACCTATCATATGATTGAACAAATCCACTTTTGGGAATTTATTCAAAGACAAAAAACTAACTTTTAAAAGATACATGCACAACCATGTTCAATGCAGCATTATTTACAATAGCTAAGATATGAAAACAACCCAACCTTCCATTGTTGAATAAATGGATTTTTTTAAAGAAAGTGATATATATACACAACAGAATACTACTCAGCCATAAATAGAAGGTTATATTGCTATCTGCATCAACATGGATGGAACTTGAGGGCATTATGCTAAGTGAAATAAGTCAGACAGAGAAAGACAAATACCCAAATACCATAAGATCTCACATGTGAAATCTTAAAAAATAAATAAAAACTAATTTTTAAAAAATAGCTCATAGATGGAGAAAAGATTGGTGGTTGCTGGGGGAAAAGGGAATGGATGAAGGTCAAAAGGTACAAATTTCCAATAATTAAATAATATACAGCATGGTGACTATAGTTAGTAATACTGTACTGCATATTTGAAAGATGCTAAGAGAGTAAAACTTAAAAATTCTCATTACAAGAAAAAATTTTGTAACTATGTATATAGGTAACAAATGCTTACCTAGACTTACTGTGGTGGTGATTTTGCAATATATACAAATATTGAATCATGTACAACTGAAAGTAGTATGTTATATGACATATAACATAATAATAGGAAGAAAATTAAAATACAGAAAGATTAAAATAACAGCAGCGGTACAAAAATCAGGAGAAAAAGTATTCTAAGACGGCCCTGGCCGATGTGGCTCTGTTGGTTGGAACATCATCCTGTGTACCAAAAGGTTGCAGTTCCCAGTAGGGGTGCATACAGAAGACAACTGAGTGATGTTTCTCACTCACATCAATGTCTCTTTCTCTCTCTCCCTTCCTAAATCAATAAATTTTTTTTTTTAAATACGTGACTCAGTTTTAGCTCCAACATGTAAAAATCTTGGAAGTTGTCACTCTCATCCTTCTTATCCTTACAAGAAAAAAGCTAAACAAACTGAAAATCAATGACTTTCTTTGAACCCATCAGAGAAATGAGAACACAGAGCAAACCACCACTTCAAGATATGGAAAGACAGACATATTCAGAGAGTCACAGCCATCATCTACTAGATCACATCCAGTAGAACCACTAGAGCCATAAACTGGGAGGAACATTGTTACCAGTCTCCCAAAGCTGTTGTAACGAACTGACACAAACTAGGTGACTTAAAATACAACACTGTTCTCTCAGTTATAGCTCTGGAGGCAGAGCACAAAATCAGGGTATCCAGCCGGGCTGGAACTTTCTTAAGACTCCATGGAAAAATTGCTCCATACTTCTATCTTGGCTTCTGGGAGCTGCCAGCAATCTCTGGAATTCCTTGGCTTGCCTAATTCCAATCTCTGCCTCCATCTGCACATGGCCTTCCCCTTATATATATGTCTCAGACCTCCCTCTCCTTAGTCTTAATAAGGGCACCAGTCTTTGGATTAATGGCCAATCCTAAACCTAGATGACATCATGTTCAGATCATTAGTTACATCTTCAAAGGTTCTACTCTCAAATAATGTTGCATTCATACTTACCAAGAATTAGAACTTGAACATTACTGTTTGGGGGACAAAAAGTTAATCCATCACAAATACTTTCATGGTAATTTCAATGAATTCCTGGAGGCTGAGTGTGGAATATCATGAGAGTGGGAAACTTCTGGGGACTGTAGTCTTAGGAGAACCCCATACTTTTGTGGGCTTTACTTCCAGGAATCCCATCCTGTTCTCACCCTGAAGAGCCCATAGATATGTCTTTGTAGTTCTGGCAAAGGGGAAGGAAAAAGTAATCACTGTGAAATAACCAAGAACCAGAGCATTCTCCATAACAAAGACCTACACTCCAAGGAAATGACCTAATCAGGGACTTATCCCACCTGTGGAAAGGGCATTTCTCAGATTCCAGTCCCTTCTCTTCTGTGTTGGGGGTGGAGGGAAAGACAACAACTAAGAAAGGCTTATAATGGTCACAGTCCCAGGACAGAGATCCACTAAGTTTAAGATTTAATTCTAAGATTATAGGATGCTTCCTTTCTCCTACACCTTACCACCACACCAATGGAGCTCCAGTATAAGAGTTAATTAATGCTGAAAGAGCTGCACAATGCAAATACTATCTAGAAAGAGTTCTTAGGGGAACCCAAATACATTAAGAAAGACAGTAACAAGGACACTAAAAGAATCTGAAGCCTCTGGCACTTACAGCTAGAGCAAATATTAAACAAAGTACAATCCCTAGCTAGATTAATGTAAACCCTTACACTAAAGACCTATTTACCTCAGCTCCTATTGCCTGATACATCATGCCCAACTGTCAACAACAACAAAAAATTACATCATGCTTTTATTTATTTTTTATTGAATTCAGAGAAAGGGAGAGGGGGAGAGAGAGAGAGATAGAAACATCAATGATGAAAGAGAATCATTGTTTGGCTGCCTCCTGCACGCCCCACACTGGGGATCGAGCCCACAACCTGGGCATGTGACCTGACGAGGATCAAACCGTGACCTCCTGGTTCAGAGGTAGACACTCAACCACTGAGCCATACTGGTTGTGCCACATCATGCTTTAAAAGGCAAGAAAAGACACAAATGCAAAGCAAGCATCAGAGCTGGACTCAAATATTTTTGGAATGAGACAGGGCACTTATTATTTTTTAAATATGTTTTTGTTGCTTTTAGAGAGAGGAAGGGAAGAGAGAAAAAAAATCAATGAGAAACATCGATCAGCTGCCTCTTGCACGCCCCCTCCTGGGGATCAAACCCCAAACCTGGGAATGTGTCCTAACCAGACATCAAGCCAGCAGCCTCTTGGTGCAGAGGACAACACTCAACCAACTGAGCCACACCAGCCAGGGCCAGACGGGGAATCCTATCTAATAAAAGAGAAACATGATAATTAGCCATACGGCCGATACCCTTCCCATTGGCTAATCAGGGCGATATGCAAATTAACTGCCAGCCAAGATGGCGGCTGGCAGCCAGGCAGCTAGAAGCGAACAGGGAGGCTTGCTTGCTTCAGTGATGGAGGACTCCAAAGTTCCCCGCCTGCGCTGCCGGCCTCTCAGCTGCTCTCTAAGAAACATTGTAACAAATATAGAAGCTAAACAAAACCCCAGAAACCTGTTTTCAGTCAGCCGGGATCTCAGAGCTGGAGTCGCAAAAAGGAGCTGGGAGCTTCAGTCACCCTCCAGCCTGAAAACGGCCCTCAGCCCCTCACCCAGACTGGCCAGGCACCCCAGTGGGGACCCCCCCCCTGAAGGGGGTGTGACCAAATGCAAACAGCCATCATCCCCTCATCCAGGCTGGCCAGGCACCCCAGTGGGGACCCCCACCCTGATCCAGGACACCCTTCA
>NW_005355115.1:365864-378829 GCF_000412655.1 Myotis brandtii
AGAAAACGTTGATTCTCCTGCTGCCCACGAAGGTGGAAAGTGAAGTGGGGAGACATGTGGGGAGTGAGCGAGGTTCCCTGTCTGGGGGTTCCAAATCTGCTGTTGGTTTTTTTCACCACTGACTAGAGATATACAGGGTGTCCCCCCAAAATGTATACACACTTTGAATACCTACTAATTCCAATGGTTTTAAGCATAAGAAAGAAACAACAATGGAGCTGTTATCTGTTAAAAGTGTGGGCACAAACAGGTAGTTGGACATTCCCTGAGGGGTCTCAGATTGGAGAGGGTGAAGGCCAGACTGAGGGGCCCCTTCCCCCCGCCCCACCCCAGTGCACGAATTTCGGGCTACTAGTGTAAAATAACTATGCTAATATGTTACTAGTGATAATGGAAAAAACAACAATATGCAAGCACAGTTAGTAAGGTAAGCAGATGAATAATCACGAGGAAATACAAGAAATCAAAAACTCTGTAACAGAAATAAAGGATGCCATTGGTAGGTTCAACAGCAGACTAGACACTGCCATGGACAGAATCAGTAAGCTTGAAGATAGGTCAATAGAAATTTCCCAAAAAAATGCAAAGAGAAAAAAATAATTAAAAAAACAAACAACTACAATAGCAAAAAAACAACAGAACATCCAAGAACTGTAAAGTAATTTAAAAAATGTTACATATCTGTAATTGGAGTACCAGAAAAATTTCCACAATTAATAACATACACCAAGCTACATATCCAGGAAGCTCAGAGAACACAAAAGGGGATAAATGTAGGAAAGTCTACACCTATGCATACCATATTCAAACTACAGAAAACCCAAGACAGAGAAAATCTTGAAAGAAACCGCAAGATAAAAGCCTAGAGATGAACAAGGATAAGAATTCCAGCCTTGGTTTGGCTTAGTGGATAGAGTGTCCGCCTGCAGACTGAAGGGTCCCAGGTTCGATTCCGGTCAAGGGCATGTACCTTGGTTGCGGGCACATCCCCATTAGGGGGTGTGCAGGAAGCAGCTGATCTATGTTTCTCTCTCATTGATGTTTCTAACTCTCTATCCCTCTCCCTTCCTCTCTGTAAAAAATCAACAAAATATATTTTTTAAAAATTCCATCAGCTTCTTTCTCTTCAGACACTCAAGCAAAAAGGGAGTGAAGTAAACTATTTAAAACATTGAAAGAAAAATAACTACAAACTTAGAATTCTATTTCCAGCGAAATTAGTCTTTAAAAGTGAAAGAGAAATAAACATTTTTTTCTCAAAAACAAGAATTCATTGCCAGACCTGCCATGAAAGAAATATTAATAGAAGGTCTTCAAGGATCTTGCCCACCTTTTTATTTTGAGTGCTTTTGTCTTTGCTGATGGATATATAAAGACTTAAAGAAACTTTACCAAATTTAAACCAAAGTATTTACTAACAAAATAAAATTCTAACTATTTTTCTGGGCAAAAAAACAATTAATGTGGGATATGACTGATTAAAAAGAAGTAGAAATCTTTGATTGTGGGGAAAAAATCATGTAATAGCTATTAACAGTCATTCAGAATTTTTCATATCATAGAGCTCACTGAAAAGCTAATGAAAGATACAATCCCTTTAGCCATAACAATTCCATCACAAAGATCTGTTCAAAAAATTTTAAATATATTTTTACTGATTTGAGAGAGAGGTAGGGAGAGGTAGAGAAACATCAACGATGAGAGAGAATCACGGATCTGCTGCCTCCTGAACACCCCACACTGGGGATCGAGCCCACAACCTGGGCATTTATCCTGACCAAAATCGAACCATGACCTCCTGGGTCATAGGTAAATGCTCAACCACTGAGCCATGCTGGCTGGACCAAAATTTTATGTTTAAAACTGACAGGCTTCTGACATGTTTTCTCCATATCATTTCTGAGGACTAACATATCCCCAATAATTAGTGTTCTCCTTATGAGCTTTTGACCAACAGCATTCATTTATTTGTAAAATGTGACTCTTAATCTTACTTATTTCTAAAGATAAGCATTCTAAACTGAAAAAACAGCTCTCTTATTATTAAGGCCAAATTACACTTTCAAGTAACAATCCAAATGCCATTCAAAGGCCTCAAATTCTCTCACACAAGTAGGCCAAGTGCCCCAAACCACATTTTATTTAGAAAACAGAATGAAATAAACTCCAGGCCTATTATATGTAATACACTAAATTGAATATTTTTTCCATTAGAAAATATACTTGCTATTTAATTATAATAAATTATCATTAATTAAATATCTAATACAGAATCAAACAAGGACAAAAATGACTTATCATTAACAAACCCTAAAATAGTACAATTCCTTATAATTTAAAGTTGTATAATACTTTAAAAATATTTTCATATATGCTCCTTAGATTCACAACAAATCTATAAAGTTTACATTCTAAAACTAAAACTGCACTGTCCAGCTGGTAACCACCAGCACGGGTATTTACTGAGCACCTGAACTGTGAATAGTCCAAACCTAGATGTTTTATAAAATACACACCAGATTTCAAAACCAGGGGAAAAAAGTACACTATCTCATTAATAACATATTACATATATTTTGAAATAATGTATTAATTTCAACTATTCCTTTTTGTTTAACATAGCTACTAGCAAATTTATTGGTATGTAATTTATCAATTCAGTATACTTCAGAGAACATATGTACACTTGCTTTGCAGCACCCAATGAAGATAGTATAATTTTACAGTTCAACCAACACTGTTCAAGTTATTAGACAAACTTTTTAAAAATATATTTTATTGATTTTTTACAGAGGAAGGGAAAGGGATAAAGAGTCAGAAACATCGATGAGAGACAAATATCGATCAGCTGCCTCCTGCACACCCCCTTACTGGGGATGTGCCCACAACTGAGGTACATGCCCTTGACCAGAATCAAACCTTGGACCCTTCGGTCAGCAGGCCGACACTCTATCCACTGAGCCAAACTGGTTAGGGCATTAGACAAACATTTTTAAGCAAATTAATTCTTAATGCCTAAATTTGTTTAACATGATAAAAGTCATATAGAAATATCTCATCTATAAAATCAGCAATTTTCACTTTACTAGAAGTATGTAACATCAATGTAACATACTAGTACATGGAGTAGGCAATCAGCAGATCCACCTGACAAGATGCTTAATATCCCAGATCATTGATTTTCTACCAAAGGGACTTACTAGTAAGAGCCACAATGAGTCAGACAGAAAGGATTAAAGAGTTTCTTTTTAAAATGATAGACCTCATCCACCAACTTGAAATAGGAACTCCACTTAGGCAGCATTCTGTTAATCTGGTTTAGATGGACATATTTCAATATATTTAAATTTTGTGTTCAGCGGCAGACACAGCTGATTCACACAGCCAGTCGGCCTGGTGGTCAAATCCCTCTAGTATTAACTACAACAATCAAGGCTCAACTAGAACAAGACTGCGCACAAAGACCACTAGGGGGTGCACCAAGAAAGCATAAAAAATGCGGAGACAAAAAAACATGACAGAAATGGACGATATAGAGCTAAAAAACGCAATTTTGAGGGCTTGCAAAAATGTGCTAGAAGCTGCCAATAAACTTGAGGAGAGACTCACGAAAACTAATGAGACCCTCGATGCTATGATAAAGAAACAACTAGAAATTAAGCATACACGGTCTGAAATAAAGAATATTACACCCAATAGCAGACCAGAGGAGCCCAAGAATCAAGCCAAAGATTTGAAATGCGAAGAAGCAAAAAACACCCAACCGGAAAAGCAAAATGAAAAAAGAATCCGAAAATACGAAGATAGTGTAAGGAGCCTCTGGGACAGCTTCAAGCGTACCAACATCAGAATAATAGGGGTGCCAGAAGATGAGAGACAGCAAGATATTGAAAACCTATTTGAAGAAATAATGGCAGAAAACTTCCCCCACCTGGTGAAAGAAATGGACTTACAGGTCCAAGAAGCACAGAGAACCCCAAACAAAAGGAATCCAAAGAGGACCACACCAAGACACATCATAATTAAAATGCCAAGAGCAAAAGACAAAGAGAGAATCTTAAAAGCAGCAAGAGAAAGAAACTCAGTTACCTACAAGGGAATACCCATACGACTGTCAGCTGATTTCTCAACAGAAACTTGGCAGGCCAGAAGGGAATGGCAAGAAATATTCAAAGTGATGAATACCAAGAACCTACAACCAAGATTACTTTATCCAGCAAAGCTATCATTCAGAATTGAAGGTCAGATAAAGAGCTTCACAGATAAGGAAAAGCTAAAGGAGTTCATCACCACTAAACCAGTATTATACGAAATGCTGAAAGGTATCCTTTAAGAAGAGGAAGAAGAAAAAGGTAAAGATACAAATTGTGAACAACAAACATGCATCTATCAACAAGTGAATCTAAGAATCAAGTGAATAAATAATCTGATTTACAGAATGAACTGGTGATTATAATGAATCAGGGACATAGAAAGGGAATGGACTGACTATTCTTGGGGGGGAAAGGGGAATGGGAGATGCGGGAAGAAACTGGACAAAAATCGTGCACCTATGGATGAAGACAGTGGGTGGGGAGTGAGGGCGGAGGGTGGGGCGGGAACTGGGAGGAGGGGAGTTATGAGGGGGAATTATGGGGGGGGGAAAAAAGAGGAACAAATGTAACCTGAACAATAAAGATTTAATTAAAAAAAAAAAATTTTGTATTGTTCATTAGATTGACCCCCTCTCCCCAACTATTCCAAATTAAAGTACTATTGAACTTAGTGAAAGTACTATTGATGTAGTGAACACATAGTAGCCTCCAAATTTTCTGTTAATTAAGGGTGTTAACAAATTTTTTAAATAGAATAAAAAAAGTGATGTAGTTTCTGGCATCCATGAATTCAGGACAAGTAAGGTCATTACATATGAAAGGAAGAGAATAACAAGAGTTTTTATTTTAGCCTGGTTGGCATGGCTCAGTGGTTGAATGTTGACCTATGGACCAGGAGGTCACAGATTCCCAATTCCTGGTCTCAGGGGTCCTCAAACTTTTTAAACAGGGGGCCAGTTCACTGTCCCTCAGACCATTGGAGGGCCGGACTATAGTTTAAAGAAAAACTATGAACAAATTCCTATGCACACTGCACATATCTTATTTTGAAGTAAAAAAACAAAATGGGAACAAATACAATATTTGTATTTGCATGTGGCCCGCGGGCTGCAGTTTGAGGACCCCTGCTGGTCAGGGTACATGCCTGGTTGCAGGGCTCGATCCCCAGTGTGGAGCATGCAGGAGGCAGTCTATCAATGATTCTCTCTCATCGTTGATGTTTCTATGTCTCTCTCCCTCTCCCTTCCTCTGAAATAAAAAGAATATATATATATTTTTTTAAAAAGAGTTTTTATTTTGGCTTTAAATTATGAGCTTCTAAACTATAAATTCAACTGGGTTTTGGTCCCTTTCTTTCCAGCTCTGGCCCCAGATACTACGTCATTGCGATATTAATGCCCAAAAAAACTAGACTGCCATTTATGAACTCCTTTTTTAAAAAATATATATTTATTTTATATTATTTTTTATTTTTTTTAACCCTCACCTGAGGGTATTTTTCCATTGATTTTTAGGGAGGGTGGAAGGGAGAAAGACAGAGAGAAATATCAATGTGAGAGAAACACATCAATTGGTTGACTCCTGCACGCACCCCAACCAGGGCCGGGCTGGGGAGAAGCCTGCAACCAAGGTACGTACCCTTGACCAGAATCGAACCCAGGACCCTTCAGTACACAGGCCGACACTCTATCCACTGAGCCAAACTGACTAGGGCTATGAACTCCTTTTTAAGGAGGAAGTGATGGTGGTGAAGAATGATGTTCACATGCTTAAATACTCCCAGCTTGCAGACAACAATGTGCCTAATCTTCATGTCATGAAGGTCATGCAGTCTCTCAAATCACAAAGTTTGCCTGGAGACATTATTACTGCTACCTTACCAATTAGGGCATCCAGTATCTCCCTGGTTATCTCCACCTGCCCCCTGAAATTCTGCCTGCCACTTTGCCTCTAGCTGGCCTAAGACTGACAGGCCAAGACCCAAAGATCTGGAGGGCATGCAACCTGCATAAGTCACAGGAGAGGAAGCCAACAGAGACACCTACAGACTATAGAAGGAGTGCTGTGCCTGCTGGTGCTAACAAGGAAGCTGAGGCTGGTGCTGGGTTAGCAACCAAATTCCAGGATTTCGTTGTGGACGTGGTCAATCACCTCAGTAAAGTTGGAGGGATTATTTTGTGCTGAATATTTAAAAATTTAAAAAAATAAATAAGTTTGACTGAATTTTATAGAATACCAGAGGCCCAGTGCATGGATTCATGTACCGTGGGGTCCCTCAACCTGGCCTATGGAAATCGGGCCTGAACCAGCTCTCTGACATCCCCCAAGGGGTCCCAGATTGCAAGAGGGCACAGAAGGGCTCCGGGGCGTGTCCAGCCCATCTCGCCCAGTCCCAATCAGCCAGACCCCAGCAGCAAGCTAACCTACCAGTGAGAGCGTCTGCCCCCTGGTGGTCAGTGCCCGTCATAGCGACTGGTCGAACGAACGGTCGGACACTTAGCATATTAGGCTTTTATTATATAAGAAATTCAGGAAATTTTCATGGCAAAGGTTTTACATTTCCATTTGATATTCATTCTGAAAATTCTGAACTGTCAACAGACCTATTTTCATTATTTAAGGTAATTTTCTTAAATTGCTTCAGAAAGTGTGCTTGATAAGAATGGTCTAATTAGTAGATAAGTAAAATGGAATCTTCATCTTAAATAGTGCGTACACATGCACAAGTGCACAAACACACATACACACTCCAATATAGCAAGATAAAATACTCATCAGAGTACAACCCACTGGAGCAGAGCAGGAATTTTAATGGAAATCTAATATAAAAACTTTGATATCAGCAAAACACAGTTCTCAATAAATTAAGTTACAAAATACAGAAAGATTATACATTTGAAAGACCAACTTTAAATGTTTCCTAAAAACATTATGAATACGTAGTCTTAATTTCACAAATATATAAACTTCTAAACTTATAATCCAAAACAAATAATTTGACACTTGATTATTATAATGATCATGATAAATAAATACTCTAGGAATGACACTGTTATAATTAATAAAATCAGTCTAGATGTTGGGTAAATTTTTTGCTTCCGTTCTGGGGCACTGATGGATACTAAGAAAATTAAGACAGTTTGAATAGTTAAGTACAAGGATCTTAAAGACATCATCAGTTCAACTGAAAGTATGCTTTACTCTAAGGACTCAGTGACAGGAGTAGAAAATATATATATATACTGGCTATGCCAAGTACTCACTATGTGCCTGGTCAAACTAAAGAGAGATGAACAACCCTTACTTATCTTCCAATGTAGGAATCTATATCCTCATCTTCTTTAAATTACTCCTAGTACATTTTAACATACCTCTCGGCATATGTTCTTTTAATGTACTATATATTTCCTCTCTTGTTTGGATTTCTAATGATTCACCTGTTAAGTTTTATTCCTATCTCAACACTGTAAACTATCCCCACACATTCATGACACTCATCAACAAATGGAGGGAAGGAGAGGCAAGAGCATTTATACCAGTTTTCAGGGGTCGTGGAATTTTTTTTTAATCTAGATGATTCTAATAATATACCCAACCCCCAATACTTCTGTAAACCATTTGATGCACCAAAAACTTAAATTGGCCCTAATTCCCTTAATGTCTAGCATGGCATTAATCACATTGCTCATAATAACACAAATTCTTCTTCATTAATCTCTCATCTAACGCTCCTTTCCTTAATGATGTGATAGAAACTTTCTCTTAATGTTGGTGGTAACTGTTTGTTACTGTTACTATGCTTACTAGTAAAGTATTTTTCTACTAGAAACTCCTAGTGGTTAGATGCCACACAGTTAGTCTCTTGCAATTACCTGAATACTGAACCATCAAAAAAGAACCTGAACTAAGTGGCACTAAAATAGACACTGAAATTTAGGATCCCATCTTAGTCATCTGTCCTATAAATTAGTTGAGAAACAGAATGGGATCATGATGGTACGTTTAACAAAGTATAAAAATTTTGAAAGATTATGAGATGCAAGTCTACTTGGAGGCATTGGGAAGGACTGACATAGCACAAGTAGGTTTTAGGAAAGAATGAATCCATAACACTGCCATATCTGACACTAGAGCAACATCTTAGGCTAAATATAAATTTAGAATAATGACTTTTTTAAAAGGAGAGTTTCTTCTTAGAGTAATAGCTTCTTTAAATACAAACAACTTGTAAATATGTTTTTGGCTGAATGAAAACGGTGAGAGAGTGGAACATCCAGGCACCTGAGCCCTTCAGAAACTAAAACAAAATCCAAAACAAAACAGAAGTAATGTCAATTTACTCCAAAGAAGGAAACATTTAGGAGCCCAGAGGAAAATGCCTACCTCACTTGGGCTAAAAGTCAAAATTATGACTGAAAAATGAAAGTATTACATATAGCAAGGTCTAAGGTCAGAGAAGCCCTAGTAAGATGATGAAAGAGATTCTATCTGCTTAATAATGGTAATAAAGTACTCTATTAAGTTTGAACATCTAACATAAACCTAAAGAAAGCTGGATGAAATGATGTGGGAAAGTGCAAGGGAGGACTGAAAAGGACAAGCACAGACTACCAAAAAAAAAAAAACCAACAAGAAGTTCTTTCCAATACCCGTTCAACACCACTTCAGTGAAATCAAGGGACCAACAATTAGTACTTTCAAGTTTCTTATGCTTCCTTGATTGTTTATTATGTTGGCAGTTATGAATACTTGACACTATTAAAAATTGTGTGCTTATTTCTGAAACTGAAGAGTAGGCTGAAACTTTGTAATCTGCTTTGCACTGGGTCTGAAAGGAGTTGACTCATGAGAAAAGAGATAGCAGCAAAGAAAAAGCAGGCATTAAATCCCTGGGACCAAATGAACAAAGGGAATGCTAAATTGTGACCAGGGAATATCCTCAAACATTGAGATAAAAGATGATCTCATTTCATTCCACTTATCTAGGACCATTTATATCATGTTTATAGATCCAACTACTAATATAGACAACTAATGTGGTCCCAAGACAAAAAATACAGGAGTCCAACATCCTGTCAGTTTTACTGCTTGGCTCATCCTTTATAATAAAAGCCTAATATGCTAAGTGTCCAGTTGGCCAGTCAACCAATCAAAGCATAATATGCTAATGATATGCTAAGGCCACTCAACCGCTCGCTATGACGTGCACTGACCACCAGGGGGCAGACAGTCGACCGGTCGACTAGTCGCTATGACATTCACTGACCACCAGGGGGCAGACTTTCTGGTTGGTAGGTTAGCTTGCTGCTGGGGTCTGGCTGATTGGGACTGAGTGAGACAGGCCGGACATGCCCTGGAGCCCTTCCGCGGTCGCTCCCTGGTTGGCCAACCTCCTGCAACCATCTCTGGCCCCACTCGTGCACCAGTGGAGTTCCTCAGTCTGGCCTGTGCCCTCTCACAATCCTGGACCCCTTGGGGGATGTTGGAGACCAGGTTTCGGCCCAATCCCGCAGGCCAGGCAAAGGGACCCCACTGGTGCACAAATTGGTGCATCGGGCCTCTAGTATTAAATAATTCCAATAACCAAGCTCATCCTGGAAACAAATATCTCTACCTTGTATCTTTCACAAGAAACCTGGACTCTCTCTGGTTTCGCTTCTCTATGGCTAGATCTTCAAGGCCTACATACTATCAAACCCCACATCCTTCCCTTTCCCCCAAGATGCCAATCTGAACTGCTACCAACAACCATCCCACTCCCACACCAAGCTGCCCTACTCCATCTATCTGTCTACACACTACCTTTTGCTACACATATCCCTCACGCTGACAAGCTGACTGTAGATATGGACGAACCTCCATCCAGACTTCCCAGACCAGTTTTCTCCCCCACCTAAAAAGACAAGTTCTATTTGAGGTCAATCTGCCTAGCAGTAGTGGATATCAAACTCTACAACTAAGCAAGTCATAGCTCCATCATCATGATTACCCAATTTACCTAACTTTCAGTCATATATTAGGTTTTAGTCACCCTTTCTTTTCAGAACACAAACTAAAACTTTCAGATCTCTCACAACTTGCTTTACCAGTTTACCTAGGAAGCAGATTTGCAGTTCTGTCCTATTTTCACCCAAATCAAGAATCATTACAGCTCTTTCCTTGCCTACCTTCAGGCCCTTAACAAAACACCATTTCTTTATATACATTAGAAAATTAAACAGTTATCACACTTAAAATACATTTAATAGGGGAGACTAAGGAGGGGAGAAAAAAATAACAAATTTGAATTATGTAGCAATAAAAATTTGGAGGCATTTTTTAAAAAACAACAACACATCTGTATTATCTTTTTTTAATTTTTTGAGAACACTGGCATTATTTTTTAAATATGTTTTTATTAATTTTAGAGAGGGGAAGGGAAAAAGAGAGAGAATTCCATGAGCAAAACGTCAATCGGCTGCTTCCTGGACGCATGCATCTTGGTGCATGGGATGACGCTCAACCAGCTGAGCCACATGTACTAGGGCTTGTATGTACTTTTGATTGGCAATATGGAATGCACCAAAAGCATTTCATGTTCTATAATTTTTTATATTAAATGCTTTAAAATTCAAAACAAAGAAATTAAAGATTTTTTCATTTTGTGACAAAACCAAATAAAATACCATGTAAATATTTTAACCTGTCATCTGAAAGCATAAGAAATAAAGACTGCTGCCTTGGTAGGCATGTTCAATGGTTAGAGCATCAGCCTGCACACCCAAGGATTCGCTTTCCTATCAAGGGCATGTACCTGGGTTACAGGTCCTATCCCGCCCCAGTCGGGGTGTGTAGGAGGCGCATATGGAAGGCAGCCAATGGACATATCTCTGTCACATCAATGTTTCTCTCTCTCCCTCCCTTCTCTCGCTTTTCCCCCTCCCCCTCTCTTCCACTCTTTTTAGAATTAATGTAAAAAATATCCTAACTCCTGAGGAATAAAAAAAGAAAGACTGCTGATAACCAAGCAAATGAGATTTCTATTATAAGAGGAAACTCCCTTTAAATGATTTTAATAATTTTAATATGATTACTACAGGACCAATAAATTTAAAGTATACATAGATATGGAAATATCTGACAAATACCTTTCAAAAGTTAACTACAAATGCCCCAATAAATCTACCTTCGAGAAACACATTCTGGGTAGTCAAAGTGAAAGTACGCAACAATCAAACTTTACCAAGATAATTTGGCAACTCATCTAACCAGAACACAATGAGAAAGTCACTAAGAAAAGACCTCTGGACAGTCAAAATAGATACTCCAATACCCAAGTATTGATACTCACTTCCTTTTCACATACTACCTAAGGGTCTACTTTATTTTTCCTTTATACAGAACTACAAATACGAGCAGGATCTCCACACGTGTAGAAAATTTGAGAACAGAGTTGGGAAGGGGGACATTGATCTCAGTGGCAAGCACACCCAACAGCAAAGCAGAAAAATACTTAAATAACATCAAAATGCAAAGGAATCTGATCAACACTCCTATATACAATCCACAAGGTAACTCTAGGCATGACAGACAGTACCTGACAGATCTGAAATGATGACCCTAAGTCATCAAGAAGATTAATTACATTCTGCATCTCCCACTCAAAATACAGAAAAGAAGTACATATTTGACTTTAGTCTGATTTTCATTCAAAGCAATTACAGTGATGTTATAATGTGGTGCTCGAAGGAACAATCCCTCGATTACCCAATAAGCTCAAAACCAATCAATCAGAAAGGAATTCATCTGCAAGTTCCAAATACCAAAGGTTTTCCTGCTTCTGAGTATTAAGGGCACTGTGCGCATAAGTCACCTGGAAGTTAAAGGGAGGCGGGGGAACATGAAAGCGGCGACAAGCCTCAGGAAACACAGAAGCGCGCGGCGAGTTGTCCAGAAACACTATATGCTTAAAGCCTTTCCCACAAAACGGCGTGTGGGCAAGGAGGAGCCACATCAGCAGTATGCTGCATATGCCCTGCTCCTCACCCATTTGCTGGTTTCATACATTATTCATTTAGGCTAATAGTGTGCCCGTATGAAGAAGCAGTTTCCAACTCCGCTCAACTGCAAGCAGTGCTAGCACCCTCTTCATTGACTGTCCAAGACCAAAATCAAGGTGACGCTGGCAGCACATGCTTGTGCCTTATGGCGACGCAAACTCAGGCTTCAAAAGGTGGCACGCTTTGATTTTGATTTTGATTTTTTTAAGCAGCTCTCTTTCAAACTGCTTTTGATTTTTAAAGGGCCGAGGGAGATCGTGCCTCGCCCTACGAGGCACTCGGTTATCAGCAGAATTGTCACACGGCTCAGCAACACTCCCTTTCACACCGGGCTGCACCCTCCCCCCTCCCCCGCTTTCCCTAACTTTTCCCAACAAAACTTTTTTAAAGCAAAACAGTAAATAACATAGAAGGCCTTGGACTTTTCCCTCCTCTAGCAAGGAAGTCTACATTCCCAAACAGGAAACTGCTTCTCCAAGGGTTGCACTCAGAAATCCTACCAAACCCCAAGCCGGTCCTCGGGGATTTAATATTTAAATGCCCCCAGACCCGCCTGGGTAGGAACGGAGTCGATTCGCGAGTTCCCACCCTGTCCTCGAGGCACCCCCGGCGAGTTTTTTACGGAGGGGACCGCCTTTCCTCACCCAAAATAAACTTCTTTAAAAGCCTCGAGGGAGATAAAGCAGTTGCAAGTGCTACTGTCAGGTTTTTCGATCACCCTTCCCCGTGGGGGGGGAGAGGAAGGGGCCGGGGAGAGAGGACAGCGGGAGCTGAGTAAGCCGGTGGTGGGCGAGGAGGCGCAGCCGGGCGCCCCACTGCCCCCCTCGCCTTT
>NW_005355115.1:379652-383005 GCF_000412655.1 Myotis brandtii
GGTTACCCCTCCGCGCTCGAGCCGGGACCCGCTGGGAGGGGGTTTGTTCGGTGGGGCGCCTCGGGTGAACACGGAGAGTTTGCTGGGAGGCAAAGGGAGCCTGGGTTGCCCCACTTTCCGCGGCGGCGACGCGGTGCTGCAGAGCATTTCTTCATGAAAAAACAACAACAACAAAAAACCGGAGTACAAAATAAATTATATTTTACAGGAATAAATTATTGGCTTCCTATAAGACAATTTTTAGACCCCTTTTCTCTTTTATAAGTATAATTTGTTACATGATATTCATAATTTGAAGTATTGCCAGGTATGTTTTCTATCCTCAGCATGAAGAAGGGCAAAGGATTATTGTAATCAAATAGTGTTTCTTTTCTTTTTTAAAAAGATGAAACATTAGCTACAGTTACACCTTCGCTAAATCCCAGTGTGTGTGTTTTTGTTTGTTTTTGTGTTTATGAAAGATTCTTATTGATTTCAGAGAGAGGTAGGGAGAGGGGGAGAGAAACATCCACTGGCTGCCTCCTGCATGCCCCCAACAGGGAATCCAGCCCGGAACCCCGGCATGTGCCCTGACCAGAATCCAGCCACAACCTCTGACTAACCTGGTGCATGGGTCCACGCTCAACTACCGACCCACACAGGCTGGGCTCAAACAGTCTTTCTTAGAATTAGAAACTCTGAATAGAGGTTAAGGAAAACTAACAGGAGGGGGGAAAATATAATTAATTCAGCCGGCTTTTTTCCCTTCTTGTTTAAGTATACCCAACCCCCAGACAGAAGTGTGTGACAGCAACATTTGTTGAATGCCAATCACTGTGCATAGTGCTTTAAAAAAAAAAAAGTCATTTAATTCTAACAATCATCCAATAGTAAAACTGCCTTGCCCTTTGAAACCAGACAGACCTAGGTTTCTAAAGCTCAGCATAGCCATTTACTTTTTGTGGAATCTTGGATAAATTAATTAACCTCCCTGGACTTCAGTTTCTTGAGTCTTTTGAAAAAAATCTTCACAATGCAAAGCACAGTGTCTGGCACAATGTAGCAGCCTTGTAAATATCCATTCCCGCTGTCTCCTATAGGCCTGCTTTTGTGAACTTTTAATTCCTTTATGACTTTTAAAATGTTGCATGTGGTACCTTTATAAAAAGAATTGCCAGTTATAATCAGAAGCCAGAAAGGAGAAAAGAAAATAATTTAATATGCACACCTAAACAAGATGTACATGTTAGTTGTGTTGTATTGAAACCACAGAATATATTGTGCCTTTTTCAATTAAATATTTGAGAATTATGTTCATTGTCCCCTACCAAGCAAGCAAACAAAAACAAAAAGCTGAAGTACAGCCCTTATCCTCAAAGATTTTGCATTCCAACTAGGAAGTGACACATTAACACAGTTTATTAATAGTATGAGGTAGGGAGGGTCAAATGCCTGAGAATTTAAAGGAAAAATAAATTACTATGGGCAAGGCAAGTTTCAGGAAGAAGGTATAAATAGAACCAAAGCTTGGGAGAAGGCAATAATTTCAGCCTGGAGGAGTCCTAGAAGACGAAGTGGATATGCAAAAAGAACATTCCTGAGCCTTAAAGAAATCTATGAGGCTCCAGCTGCCCCTAAGAAAGTAAACCATTTCAGATTTAGAAGAGTGAGGGTGGTGGGAGGCAAAAGAAAATTCATGAAAGGAGAGAAAGAATAATAGTATATTGGAAAAGAACTAAACTCCCAGGTCTCTAGAATCCTAGACATTTCAAGAAGAAAGGCTAATGAATAGAATTGAATAGAGGTTAAGGAAAACTAACCTCTGGAAAAAAGACCACTGGATTTGACAATACGGTTATGTTTAAATGTGTAATTTCAGAATAGATACATAGATATAGATATACTGAATATATAGAATATGTAACAGAAAAGTTAAAAGTCAGTTAAAGGTTTTAGTGACTAAATGAGTGGTAAGGAGTGGAGGCCACAAAGAGATAAGGTGACCATATTTTCTTAACCAGAAATCAGGTCTATGATCTGACAACAAGATAAAACATTTAGCCCTGCTCCCAGCTAATGTGAGTGTGGTTGAGCGTTGACCTATGAACCCAGGAGGTAACAGTTGGATTCTGATGCCCAGGTTGCGGGCTAGATCCCCAGTGGGACGTGCAGAAGACAGTTGATCAATGATTCTCTCTCATCATTGATGTTTCTATCTCTCTCCCTCTTCCTTCCTCTCTGAAATCAATAAAATCATATTTAAAAAAAATAAAAAAACATTTACCCTGGCCAAGTGTCTCCTGTACACCAAAAGGTGGTTGGTTTGATTCCCAGTCAGGGCACATACCTAAATTTCAGGTTTAATCCTCAGTTGGGGTGCGTTCAAGGGGCAACTGATCTCTCTCTCTCTCTCTCTCTCTCTCTCTCTCTCTCTTTCCCTAAAGCATATCCTTGGGTGAGGATTTAAAAAAGAAAAGAAAAGATAAAAGATTTACAATCAGTTCTAGCCTAGAAATGTCAGAATCTTTATTATTTCCATAATAAGTCATGTACTTTAGATGTTAGAAAATTAAAATAAGCAAAATCACTGCAAATTCAGAGGACAATATCCCATGAGATATTGCTGAAATATTGGATCATAAAAGAATTGAAAGGATCAGGGGAATAGGACCCATAAGAAAGGTTGAGAAAACTGAAGTAAAGTGCCCTAGCCGGTTTGCAGGCTTCTCCCTGGCCCGGGCCCTTGTTGGAGCACCTGCAGGAGGCAACCAATCAATGTGTTTCTCTCGCATCCATGTTTCTCTCTGTCTTTCCCTCTTTCTTCCACTCTCCCTAAAAAAAAAAGAAAAATAAATAAATGGAAAAACATCCTTGGGTGAGGATTAACAGAAAAAAATAAATAAATGAAAAATTAAAAAAAAAACTGAAGTAAAGCTATAAAATAATCACAATCCTAGAGTTAATCCTATCTTCTACAGGTAAAGCCAAAGGAAACCCCAATAGAAGAATGAAATCAGAAATGTATTTTTTAAACTTACAAAATGGTATTGTTGGGGTCCAGCCCCAGCAGGTCCAGGGGTTCCCAAAAGTGTGGATGGAGTCAGCGTTCAGTTGATCAGCATAGCGAGGTTCTCTAGCCAGTTTCGGTTCTTATTGTCCTGTTACATCTGTATTTATACCAGTTGATTTTAACCCTATTCATTCTATTCCAAAGGTTAGGGTGTTTGTTAATTTAGTTCTGTTGAGTTTAATCCTGTCTAGGTTAATCTCTGTGTTCCATTATAAGGGCTATTCCAAGGTCACTGCTCTACTGATAAGCTACAAGGAAGTGACTGAAGGAGATTATCCTACCCAGTAAAGGTTATGTCCTCCCA
>NW_005355115.1:383082-408475 GCF_000412655.1 Myotis brandtii
AGGAGCTTTTGCCATGTTCTCTTGCTAGGTTCTGTCTCTAGGTTCTGTGTCCTGTTGTCTTGTTACGTATGTATTTATACCAGTTGATTTTAATCCTGTCAATTTCTATTCCAAAGGTTAGGGTGTTTCTTATCTCCATTCCAGGGAGTAAAGATTATGTAGCTTAAGCGTGATTGTTCTTAGTTAAAGTGATTAACTACCCGCCTGGCACTTAGTTAAGGGGTTTTATCCCCTCCCTAACTTCAGGGAAAAATCCCTACCTGGGGAAACAACCTTTCTCGGAGAGGTGACCTTGGTTAAAACACATAGCAAGAAGGGGAGCAAACATATTAAGAACAGTATGCCATATACGCCAGGTCCCTTGAAACATATGCTGTGCAGATGTTTCTTCCCTGCAGCGACTGTGTCAAGCAGCAAGGATGGACCGGCTTCCGGCAGGTATGTAAAAACTACACTCCAAATTCCAAGTACTAAGCAAATATTACCTATTAATTACTCCATGGAGTTCTTTTCATCTTGTCTTACCTCCCCAATGAGACCTTCAAAGTATGCACTACTATATATATAAAAGCCTAAGCAACCAAATGACCGAACAACCAAACGACTGGTTGACTGGTTGCTATGATGCACACTGACCACCAGGGGGCAGGCGCTCAACGCAGGAGCTTCCCCCTGGTGGTTAGTGCACTACTTAGCTAACCGATGGGCGCCAGATGCAGGGCTCACGGCTGGTGAGCACTGCTGCAGCGGTGTGAGCCTCGGATTGGGACTGACTGGGCATCAGCACGCAGCAGGTGCAGCAGGGCTGGGATGAGTGGGAGCAGGAGTGGCAGGCAGTGTTGGACTGCCGGTTTTGCCCCATCCCCCCAGGCCACACCGAGGGACCCCACTGGTGTGTGAATCCGTGCACCAGGCCTCTAGTATTTTATACATTTTTATATAGCTAACACATTATTCAGCTCAAAACACTGGTTTCCTCAGCAATAACTATTAGAAAATATGATGAGAAGATAATCTCATATTTATCACACATTTTAGATTTAACCTCAAATTTCTTTCAGCTGAAAACAGATTATTTTTCTTTTTGCCTTTATTTCCTTTATTGTTATTTTATAATGAATTAAGTTTTTTTTTTCCATTCATGTGGCCTCAATCTTCTTTGTATTCCCAGACAAATGGACAAATACTCCCTTTTTAAAAAAAAAAATCTGCTAATGTGTCAATCTGGTATCAAAGAGAATATTACAATCTCTGTGAAAATGATACAATTTCACACCAACCTAATCATGTTAAACTGCCATCATTTCTTCCTACTATTTGCTTAGAAATTTATCAGAAGATAAATATATCGAAAAAATTGTCTACCTTCTTTCCTTCTGGTAAAACCTATTCTAACCAGTAAGATCATTCTGAAGAAAATTCAATTAAATATCAATTTAATTGTGTTATTTTTAAAACACTCATTTAGCTCAAATTTTATAACTATATACAGGTAACTAATTGTTTTTTGTGTCTTTATTCTTAGTTTCATAGTATGATATTTCCTGGACATTTTCCTTATTATCTTGTTTTGGCTTGGCTAGTTTATAGTATACTTAAGCACAAATTACATCAATGTATAACCTGAATTTTAAAAATCATTCTTTAGAAACCAATTGCAGGAAATAATAATCTCAGACACAATGCCTATATTGTGGTGTCATTAAAGCTGGAAAATCGCCCCACTCAAACTGACCCATCAGCTGGGGACAATATCCTGCTACTCTGCTAGCAATTTTGGGGATGTGCTCAAACAGATAACCACTCTCAGCACTTTTCATTATTGCACATTAAGGAAAAGTTTAATTAAAAACATGATGAGGCCAGCCAAATGTCTCACCACTTTGCCAACTGAAAGGACCTTTTTAACAATGTTATTTGCACTTTATTCTGATTGTAGTGTCATTATAGAGCTCATATATGACAGGTAAGTCACTGAGCTTTGTAGGTCCTCAAAGAGAGTCTCTTTCAAGAAGTATTACCTTTTCAAAATGTTAAAGCTAGACTCTGATGAAGTGTCAGATATTTTAAGCAATCTCAAATACATTTGCGTTTTCAAATATCAGGCAATTCCATGATACACACAATATTATGTAAAGAATTTCCAGTCATGCATATACATTCATTCAACTCCACAAACATTTACTGATCACCTGGTATAGATCAGCACCTGCTCTGTGATAAATATAAAGATAGAAAATACAGTCCCTGCCTCTAAAACAGGAAAGATTGGAGAGTCTTTGAGGGTACATTGGAGTTGCCCAATAAGGATAAGGAAGTGTATTCAGACAGCCAGGACAACAGGCAGGTGTACCATGAAAGCCCTAGGATGCCTTTTGGGGGGCCAGGCTCAGGGAACGAGAGTCTAACACAGAGGGCCCCATGTGTTATGGGAATGATTTGTGATGTTATTCTAGAAGTTATAGGTAGTTAATGAAAAATTTTAAGTAGGTAATGGATTTGCTCTTTCAACCATGTCTACAGTCACAGAAAAAAATCATACCTCTCAAAAATTCAGTTATGAAACATTTGGTTCAATAAGCATTGGCTAAGCACCCATACTCTTGATCAATTAGTAAATATGTTTTTACTAATATAAAAATATTTAAGCTAATATAATATACAAGGCACTATGTATTCTGAGATTCAACACAGCAATCACAAACTCTGCTTTTAAGAAATGTGATTTCCAGCTAAGACGTTTAAGATATGATTATCTGTTTTGAACTTATGCTTATTGACGTAAAATTCACCTCATTGCAGAGAGTCCGCATTTAGAATCATCATGGCACAACTACCAAACTAGGCACATTCTCATTTTAGTCATGAACTTTCACTATTCTTATTTAGATCACTTTGCAAATTTTAAGCTGTAAATACAAATAACCTGTTGCCCAATATTCAGAAGATATTTGAACATATCACAAGTCACTAGCACAAAATAGCCTTTTTAAAAACAAAAATATTAGTAATGTGTGTTTTCTTCCTTTGTGAATTTGTATAAATGACCAAAAAAAAAAGGAAATTAAAAAAAAATAGCCCTAGAGAGTACTCCATAGAGGATTCCATCTATAATCATTATCCTTTGGGCACTACCATTTCTACATCTGGCCTAATGTGACACTAAAAGGCACTCATCAAATTATTATATTTCTGTGCTTCTGAAACAAGAAGTGGAAACTTTATTACAATCCCTGTAACTTCCTTAACTGCACAGATGACAATGTGGGTTATGTCCCATCTGACACTGGAGCCTTTAAACTGCCTGTTCTGCCACTATTTTGATGCCTAAAATTAAATGCCTGCCAAAGCAAAAGAAGCTCATAACCCAAGATGTTCTTCTCTTCATATTCCTGAGACTTCACATTCTGTCGTTCTGCTGGTTCTGGGCCGCATCTCACCACTCCACCTACTGTACCACATTGTATATGTTGCTCCTAAGCAGGTCTCCTCAACCTCCTTGTCAGCCCACACCTCCTTGCCCAGTTTTGCCTTTTCTCTGATCTCCTTAAATATCTGAGGGTGAATTCAAGTGAAACCTAGAACAGTACAACTTTCTTATTCCTGAAGCTTATGCTAATTCCTCCAGTTTGCAACCAGGTAAACGAGGCATTCTAAATGATCTTCTGCACACTCTGTCTACACCAGGGGTGGGGAACCTTTCTTTCTGCTTAGGGCCATTTGAATATTTTTAAAAACATTCAAGGTTGCCCTGACCAGTTTGGCTCAGTGGATAGAGCGTTGGCCTGTGGACTGAAAGGTCCCAGGTTGGATTCCAGTCAAGGACATGTACCTTGGGTGCAGGCGTATCCCCAGTAGAAGGTGTGCAGGAGGCCAGCTGATGGGTGTTTCTCTCTCATCGATGTTTCTAACTCTCTATTCCTCTTCCTTCCTCTCTGTAAAAAATCAATAAAATATATTTTTTTAAAAAACATTCAAGGTCCATACAAAATTATAAACTTAAAAATTGGCGTGCTATATTTGATCAAACATTTAATTAACTCGCCCCTAATACCTTGGCAGGGCCAGACCAAATGATTATACAGTCCTCGGGGCCGGATGTTCCCCACGCCTGGCCTACACAATTGATTCTTCAACATCAAGATGACTCCTTTTGTTCTCAGAACAGTCATATCTCTTATTTGGACCCTCATAACTTCATAAGTTATACTTTATACTTTATACCTTTTCTTCACACTTAATTTCCTAGATTGTATCCTCTTCCTCCTTTTTTCATTCTTCCTTCCCAGCCTTTTTCACTATCTTACAGCATGTCTCTACTAACTCTTTAACACTGTCCTTTGATCCTCAATCCAGTTTGCCTGGTCTAGTAACCTCTACACATGCAGCCTCTTTGATCTCCTAACTCTCCTTCACCACCACAAATCTTCTCACAGAATAATCTTGGACCTTATTGAATCTATTATAAGGTAACAAAGGTTTTTACACATTAATAGCACATAATCTCAATGTAGTCCTTAAAGTAAATCAGTGAAGTAGCTCATACTACTTCTTGTTTTACATTAGCATCAAAGCAGCGTGATTAACAGCTAACACGATCTGACCATTTTAAGTCTTGGGCACTGACCTACACACTTCATAGACCTCATCTAATATGATCCTCATTACAATTCTATGAGTCATTTTTTGTTATTGTTTTTTTTTTTAAAAAAAAACGACTTTTTAAAGAGCAGGAAACTGAAACCAGTAATTACCCTGCCTAAGATCACATAACTATTAAGTAGCAGAGCCTGTGCTTGAATGCAGCACTAATTCTATAGCTAATGTTCCAGCCGAACTCAAGTCCATTTGCTCCTTGAGCCAAGATTTCTGCTCCCTCCCTCCCCTTTTTTTAAAGAGAAGGTGGGGGAAAGAGAGAAAGGGGTAGGAGGAGCACCTAAAAGAATTCTCCTTCAGTGGCTTGTTATGAAGATCAACCAGAAAAAGACCTAACACAGAGTAGATACTTGATACTAATTTCTTTCCCACCATTAAGCATTCATTGAGGACCTACTCTGTGCCAGGTACTGTAGAAGGTGGGTGTATAAAGGAGACATGGTCCCTACCTTCATGGAGCTTATGGTCTAAAGGAGGAAGTTGTATTTCCCAAGTACACAATATAAATCATCTATATTACTTTTCACACGCCTTCTTTGGCTCCTTTCTTCATAAACACTGTTTATAACTCTCCTAGGACATTTGATGTATTTTCTCTCTTAATATAGTCATTATCATACAACTTTCATTTCCTGTCATGATGGTGATGGCCTTGAAAATTGGGACTATGTCCTCCCTATTTTTGCATTTTTTAAAAAATATATTTTATTGATTTTTTACAGAGAGGAAGGGAGAGGGATAGAGAATTAGAAACATCGATGAAAGAGACACATCGATCAGCTGCCTCCTGCACACCCCCTACTGGGGATATGCCTACAACCAAGGTACATGCCCTTGACCGGAATCGAACCTGGGACTTTTTAGTCCGCAGGCCGAGGCTCTATCCACTGAGCCAAACCGGTTAGGGCATATTTTTCCATTTCTGCCAGTTATTAACATGTAGGAGGCTCTCAATAATTTGTATCACATTTATCAATAGAAAGACACTGTAAAATTATTTTTCAGTGTCCTCAAGATTTCAAATCAAAGAAGGGTTATTTCAGTGCTTAGATCAGATTCTTCTTCTTATGAGTGCTGTTTTATAAATGAAATATTTGTTACTCTTCTTGAAGTGATAAGCCAAGATGTGATTACCTAAGACATATGCTTAACTAAGTGTCCCCTTATCTTTTATAGTGAAGACAGACCTTCCCAAACAATTAAATAATAATTTTAAGTTAATTTTTGCATACCTGAATTTTCTTAGGAATATAATCTCAAAAAAGCTGAAGAAGTATGTTTAGAGTGAACACACTCATTTATTATGTCATATTCTTTTCTAAGAATTATAAGGTGGGAGGTGGGAGGAAGTAGTGAAATAAACACTGATAAAAGAAATGCTAGAACAATCTTATCTATACTACGGTCCACATCAGAGCAGCCACTCCTGACAGGTGATGCCTTGGTTTAATCCTTGGTGAGGATTAAAAAGAAAAGAAAAGATAAAAGATTTATAATTAGTTCTAGACTAAAAATGTCAGGGTCCAACCTCAGTGTAGACACATCCTAGTGTTTCTACGCATGCGAATATTTTCTTTCCACTGTGGAATCCCCCTTGTTTTTCAAACCTCACCTCCCACCCTTAAAAAGTATATAAAGAACTGGGCAGCAGTAGAACTCCAGGCTATTATAACACTAAAAAGTTGTGCTCAAAACATATTAAAGAGTCATGACTTGCTGGTAAGGAAATTAGTCACTCACCTGTGTGCACGGTTTTACCTCAAATCAGGTAACAAACGAGAATCCAGGATTCAGAGATGAGCTCAATGTTTCAGAATCCGATTAAGCAATTAAATAAAATATTTGCAAAAGAGAAAGATGCTGTGATCACCACACAGCAGAGTTTTGTTAAAAGGCCAGCAGGTTTCCAAGGCCCAGGAAAGGGAAACTGTGCCAAGAGAAACAGTCTTAGAGGAATTACCATCTATAATAATAAAAGGGTAATATGCTAATTAGACCGAGCATCTTCCAGATGTCATTCCAGACGTCCTTCCTGACGAAGCCAGGGCCAGAGGGAAGCCAACCCAGGTCCCAGGTGCCTGCAGGTGGCTGAGGAGGGAAGACCTACTCTTACACGAATTTTTGTGCATTAGGCCTCTAGTTTCTATTATAAACTCACATACAGATCTCTTTCCCAAATGAAAGTATTAATTAATGAGTCCATTTGAATATCGCTTAAACCAAATGAATGAAAGGGAAAGGAACTTCATGACAGACACTTTGTAGAGACAGGAATTGAAAGCACATAGGGACAGTTTCATTTGTGGGGGGAGAACGCTGAGAAAGAGGAACTTTCTTGCCAGAAGCCAGTCCATCCTTGCTGCTTGACACAGTCACTGAGGGGAAGAAACATCTGCACAGCATATGTTTCAAGGGACCTGGCGTATATGGCATACTGTTCTTAATATGTTTGCTCCCCTTCTTAGAGCTATGTGTTTTAACCAAGGTCACCTCTCCGAGAAAGGTTGTTTCCCCAGGTGGGGATTTTTCCCTCGGGTTAGGGATTAATAGGACTAAGGAAGGGAATAAAACCCCTTAACTAAGTGCCAGGAGGGGATAATTAATCACTTTAAATCACACTTAAGCTACATAATCTTTACTTAGGATAATCTCCTTCAGTTACTTCCTTGTGCTTAACAGAACAATAAAGTAGTGACCTTGGAATGGAGATAAGAAACACCCTAACCTTTGGAATAGAATGGATAGGATTAAAATCAACTGGTATAAATACAGAAGTAACAGGACAATAAAGAGAGAACCAACTATGCTGATCATCTGAACGCTGACTTCATGTCCTTCCTTCTTCTCAGACTTCATCCACACCTTTGGGAACCCCTGGACCTACTGGGGCAGGACCCCAACAGGCGGGGCCTGAAGGCAGGGCAGGCTAGAGCCTCTTAGGGTGGGACTGGTGGGTGACCCATGCCTAACAAGTATTTTAGGCGGCACTTGCAGGGCTGGTGGCCAGAGCTTCAAGCGCAGAGGGCCCAGCAGCATCCGGGATGCAAGAGCCCGGGTTTCCCACCGGTGAGTCTGGGCCCACCGTGAGGGTTTGGGGACCGGAGGTGGGATCCTGGGGCTGGGGCTGGAGGCTCCTGGGCATCCAGACCAGGGCCAGCTTCTCTGGGAGGCTTGGTGGGTTTGGGGGATGGAATGACACCCTCGGGGTGAGGGCCGGGGGAGGGGAAGCCCACCCGGGGCATCAGCCTGGGTGAGTTTGAGGGCCCGGCAAGAAGAACGCAGGCGCTGTTCCCGGGCCCCTTTTGGAGATGTAGACGCCCAGGCCTGGTGGGCTGCGGACAGTCCTTGGAGCTCCGCTGACCTCGCTTTCCCCTTCTGCCAGGCTCCCGGCTGTCCCCAAGCGCCCTGAGAAAGAGGACGCGCGGCAGAAGCGCACGGTGTTCAGCGCACAACAGCTGCGGGTCCTGGAGGAATTCTGAGGGGAAACCCTGTGGGACCTATGAGGAACGCGAGACCCTGGCGGCCAGGCCGAACCTGCAGGAGTACCAAGTGCAGGTACAGCCCCCACTCGCTCCCACTGCCCGCTGCCCACCGTCCAGCCCCCCATGCCCGCCCTGGAGCCCACCCCAACCCCGGGCCGATAGTTGGGTCTGGGGGCGGAGGGAGAGGGTGAGGCCGGCCCTTCTTCCCTGAGCCTCCTCAGCCCTGGGCGCAGGCCGATGCGCCCAGCTTCTCCCCTCTTACACTTGCTCCCTGTCCCTTCTCTCCACAGGTGTGGCTCAAGAACCGCAGGGCCAAAGACCGCAGGCTGCAGCCACTGCGCGGGCAGCAAGGCCAGGGAGGCCACGCTGCGCCCCAGGAACCCGGAGTCTGCGCCCCTCAGCAGGCGCAGGGCGCAGGTGGATGCGCCGAGCTTCTCCCCTCTTACACTTGCTCCCTGTCCCCTCTCTCCCCAGGTGTGGCTCAAGAACCGCAGGGCCAAAGACCGCAGGCTGGAGCGACTGCGCAGGCAGCAAGGCCAGGGAGCCCACGCTGTGCCTCAGGAACCGGGAGTCTGCGCCCCTCAGCCTGCGCCATCCACATCCACATCCACATCCACATCCACATCCACATCCACATCCACATCCACATCCACATCCACATCCACATCCACATCCACATCCACATCCACATCCACATCCACATCCACATCCACATCCACATCCACATCCACATCCACATCCACATCCACATCCACATCCACATCCACATCCACATCCACATCCACATCCACATCCACATCCACATCCACATCCACATCCACATCCACATCCACATCCACATCCACATCCACATCCACATCCACATCCACATCCACATCCACATCCACATCCACATCCACATCCACATCCACATCCACATCCACATCCACATCCACATCCACATCCACATCCACATCCACATCCAGATCTACATCCAGCTCCAGCTCCAGCTCCTGCTCCTGCTCCTGCTTCTGCTTCTGCTCCAGATCCAGCTCCAGCTCCAACTCCAACTCCAGCTCCATCCGAGGCCACAGTCTCGCCTCAGGACCCTGACGACAACGCCGGGAATTTCTCTCCAGATCCTGATTTCACAGACCTGCTCTCACCCGATTGTTCCTCGGAGGAGCCCTTCTCCTCCCCCAGGCCCTGGTACCACTCTGTGGGTGACAGCCACGTGGACATCTTCCAGTTACTGGATCTCTGAGGGAGTGTGCCCCCGCCAAGTCCTGCAGATGCAGCGGGACCAGAGGGGACCCGGGTGTGCGCCCACGCGGGTGCGAGAAGCCCCGGTCAGTATAAAGACAGAACCTGGCTGGAGAACCTCGCTATGCTGATCATCTGAACACTGCTGCCTTCGTTTCCTTCCTTCTTTGTCGACTCCGTCCACACCTTTGGGAACCCCTGGACCTGCTGGGGCAAGACCCCATCACTTTCTAAACAAATTTATTGAGAGAAATGCCAGCCACAAGAGGCCTGAGGGAAAAATCTCTATTTACTCATTCATTCATTCATTCATTTGGAAGGAGAATTTTTAACCATGACTCAAGATGAATTTTCTTTTTTTTTTAAAAAAAAAATATATTTTGATTGATTTCAGAGAGGATGGGAGATAGAAACATCAATGATGAGAGAGAATCATTAATCGGCTGCCTCCTGTATGCCCTACACTGGAGATTGAGCCAGAAACCTGAGCAAGCACCCTGACGGGGAATCAAACTGTGATCTTCTGGTTCATAGGTTGATGTTCAACCACTGAACCACACCAGCCAGGTTTTGTGTGTGTGTTTTATGGTGCTTTTATGCCATTCAGAAAGTTTAAATTTGCATGTAATTAAACTTTTAAATAGTTTAAAAATGTTTACTGATAAATAATTTATAATCACAAAAGTATGTATTAGAGGTGTTCTGCTTGCTGAATTTTTATTAACTATAAATTTCTAGTCATGTTATAATTTCACATTTTATATTTAGAGTGATATTGATTTGGGGTGTATAGAGTAAGACTGAAATTCAGATTCAGTTTCCCTTCTGTACTAGCTATTAATAATTGAGAGTAGTCAGCTATATTTCTCCTATGGATTTGTAATGCCATCTTTATCAAATCTTAATTCTGTATGTACTTGATCAATTTCTGGACTCTGATCTATCTTACCTATGTTAGTATTTAACTATTTCTTTTATTAAAATATGTTTTTATTGATTTTTAGAGAGAGGAAGGGAGAAGAATAGAGAGATAAAAACATCAATATCAATTGGCTGCCTCCTGCAGGCCCCCTAGTAAGGATTGAGCCTGAAACCCAAGCATGTGCCCTGACCAGGAATTGAACCGATGATCTCTTGGTTCATGGATCAACACTCAACCACTGAACCACACCAGCTGGGCCTAGTTCACTATTTCTTAATGTTTTAATGTAAAATTGTGCTAAATAACACCCCCTCACCCTAGTTACACAGCCTCAGAATATGAACTGTTTTAAAACTTTACAGAGGGCTTTGCCCCTGCAAGAAAGAATGAGTCAATATCAAACACAAGCTCCAGGCCAGCTAACGTAGTTAATAAATTGTCTTGTGTAACTCTATTCAGATATTTATCTTTCTACTGCCCGTTTAGCCAGGACTTGGAACATGTAAATATTAAGTGAATAAGTGGTTTCCGAACCTGGTTGAGCAGAAAGAGTACACCAAAAGCACATTTTAGCTAAATTCCAACTGATTAAGTATTAAAATCAATCGTTATCGGAACTTGTGATCAGAGCTGGTCACAGACTGAATTTCCGGCATACAAGAATAAATCTGAATTTTTTCATTAAAAGTTATTATCTTATTTAAAAATTTAGAAGTCAGATTTTTAAGTTTGACCTTATAGAGAAGGAACAATAATGTATCAGTGCTCATGCCAGCTCAGTTGCTCCTGTGGTCATTGTTATGCATATTTTATGATGCTAAATATATGCTCATTTTAACAGTAATCAGTGGGTAGGCAAGTTACTTTTAGCCAACCACAAAGTTTTCAAGTTTTTTTCCTTCTCTATTGGTAATGGATTAGGGCAATGTCTCCATAGCTTTATTTTTTTTAAAAATTTTTTATTAATTTCAGAGAGGATGGAAGAGGGAGAGAGAGATAGAAACATCCATGATGAGAGAGGATCATTGATTGGCTGCCTCCTGCACGCTCCCCACTGGGGATCAAGCCCGCAACCTGGGCAAGTGCCCTTGACCAGAATCGAACCTGGGAACCTTTGGTCCGCAAGTTGACGCTCTACCCACTGAGCCAAACCGGCTAGGGCCTCCATAGCTTTAAAGTATATGGATTTATCTTCTCAGAGCATTTTTTTAAATCTGGTTTTATTGTTTGATTAGTGGTAAAATTGTGTCTGTTATTTCTCATTTTTTTCAAAGTCTTCACTATGTCTGAATGAAGATAATTTAATATGAATAGCGTTGTATGTGATTTTGAAGTTTTTCCTCTCCATAGAACATTGAAATGGTGGAATTGACAGCCTGACTTTAATTTCTTTTCACACAATGGAAAGGATTCCCAAAGAATTTATCTTGAAAGATCAATTGTTTAATTGTAAATAAAAAACTAAAAATTAATATACTTCATAAATATTTTCTTTAATGCTGTGACTGTCAGCATTTCCAACACTTCTACAAAAATTGTAATTTGAAAAGACAATCTCTTTTTTTATTCCTCCTATTGCTATTTAAAACTTTATAAACATTTATGGCACACAAAGGATACAGTGTTCTTCCCAAAGTCTTTCATATATATATGTTGTTGTTGTTGTTGTTAATCCTTACCCAAGGATATTTTTTCCATTGATTTTTAAAGAGATTGGAAGGGAGGGAGAGAGACAGAGAGAGACAAACATGGATGTGAGAGAGACACATTGATTGTGTTGGGCCCCAACGGGGGCCAGGAATCGAGCCTGCAACCCAGGTACATGCCCTTAATCGGCATCGAACGTGGGACCCTTCAGTCCACAGGCCGAAGCTTTCTGCACTGACCCAAACCGGCCAGGGCCCAAAGTCTTTTTTGATACTTATTTTTACTCTCAATTTAGTTCATTCCTTGACTAGTGGCTCCTGTCTCTATCCTCAGATCCAGCGACTTTGCATCTCTCTGATCATTTTTCAGTCGTCTCATCTCCTCTGACTATTTTCTTTGCCTCTCTCTCTCACTTTTAAGAATCCTTGTAATTACATTGGGCCCACTGAATAAATTTAAAATACTCTCCCTATTTTAGCATCAGTTGATTAGCAACATTAATTCCATCTAATTCCCTTTGGTCTATGCACAGGTGCCAAGGTGATGGCGAACCTTTTGAGCTCGGCGTGTCAGCATTTTGAAAAACCCTAACTTAACTCTGGTGCCGTGTCACATATAGAAATTTTTTGATATTTGCAACCATAGTAAAACAAAGACTTATATTTTTGATATTTATTTTATATATTTAAATGCCATTTAACAAAGAAAAATCAACCAAAAAAAAATGAGTTCGCGTGTCACCTCTGACACGCGTGTCATAGGTTCGCCATCACTGGATTAGGACATGGAGATTTTGGAGGGGCCATTATTCTGCCTACTGCAGCATATACATTTACATACATGTTACAAATCAACATTCAATTGCAGAGAGAATAATCTACTCTAGCTAGGTTAAGCAGAAAAGAACCTATTTCAACGGCATTAGAACTGTTGGTTGAATAACTAACTAGACTGCATTTAAACTTCCAGGAGTCATTTCCAAAGAGCACAGTGCAGAAGTAGGCCACCAGAGAGCTGACATGCAATCAGGTACACGTGTCTGTGGAATCTGGAAGCTGTGGGTGGAGTCGTTGTCTGTAAAAGCTATCAGCTCACACTACAATTAGAAAGCTGCCTCTGCTAAATTGGGAATCCAAGACTGCACTGCTGATCTTGCAGCCTCTGCCATGATTCTACCAGCAAAGCGGTTGTCGCTTGCTCTGTCTCTCTTCTTACAGTAGCTCAGTTTCAAAATCAAGTGTCATACAGTGTATCTGTTTAGAGGAACCTAAATCACTGCAGGAACTCTGGTTATAAGGGAGTCTGGGAGATGTTATTTTTAGCTTTCTAGTGTCTGCAACACCAGAAGGCATACCAACAGGAAGTTGAGAATGGATATTAAACAAATGAACCAAGATATCTGCTGGAAGTACACTGGGATAGTTCTGTAAGGAAACACAAGAAGCTGGTATGGTGGATGTTGCTCAGGAGGGCAGTTGAGTGGCTGCAGGATGGAATGGGAGAAACACTTTATATCTACTGTATATCCTTTGTAACCATTGAAATTGGTACTTTGCACATGTTGGTTATTCACAACTAAATGATTTTTAAATGGCATAGGGCAAAATGAAGCCAAGTAAACTAAAATAAATAAAAATATCTCCGATCATGCTGATACAGCTGGTCCACAGACCAGGGTAACCACACCAGTACTTGGTGAAATAAATGTTTTCTATTTGGTCTAGTTGAGGAAGAACATTAGTGAAGCAGTAATTGATCGTTATTGGAATTTAGTTTTTTATTATTTTTTACATGAGTGATAGGTAAGAAGTAATCTTTATATATTTTCTTGACCTTGCATTTTGCTCTCATTTGTTACTTACCCGTTTGTTAGTGTGACTCGTTAACAAATATATACACAGAAGACTTACTTTCAGTTATCCATCACTTGAATAAGGCTAACCATTTGGGCTGCACTCCATAGCCAAGAACCACAATTCCACTGTTAGTACCTGTAAAGATTACAGGCATGATGCCAAAACTGAACAGTTCTCTAGTTCTATAGGATTGTCTTACAAAAATAAAACCTATTAAATTTTTATAAAAATGTTTTGAGGAGTAAATTACGTATAATGCTGAGCTTGAGAGAGTATAAAAAGGATCTATTTAAAGAAATGGGGACTGAAATGGGGAATCCAGAGGAAGTGGTATTTTGTCTGGGGAAGAAAAATGAGTTGATTTATGCAGCACTGGGGTTAGTAGTTGGAGATGGTCTTTCAAGTAGCAGAGTCTGGGCAGTCTGTTGAAATGAAGAACTGGAAATTTAAGAGAGGGCAAGTCTGCTGGCCATATGCATTCAATAATCACCCAAACCATTATGAAGGTCTTGATGAAATCTGTTGAAAACAGTTTTCCAACTTACATAGTGATCTGTGCTCATTCTCACTAATATTAAATGAACACATATCACTTCAATGGGAAGTGAGTAGAAATGGTAACCTGAGACTTCCTCTCTTAGAAATGTGGTGGACAGGCATAATTGCAATCAGTTTGTTGATCCCCCTAGGCACTTCCCACTGTATTGGCCTGTGGATTCCCATAGGCTACATCGGTAAGTTTAGTCAGCCTTATATCACTACAGGGCCCCATCAGGGAAACCGTATGCCAATTTCCCTTCTATGGCAATTGAGAGATTTCTGAGAGAACAGGACTTTATTATTTCCCCACTCCCAGCTTTATGGAGGTATAATTGGCATACAAAAAACCTGCACATAATACATGTATATAATTTAATGGTGAGTCTGGACATATGTACACACTCGTGTTATCATTACCACCATCCAGGTAATAAACATATGCATGGCCTCCAAAAGTTTCCTTATGTCCCCTTCCCTCCTTTTTTTTTTTTTTCTTCTTTTGGTAACATCTATCTTCTCAACACATTTTTAAGTACATAATACCTTATTGTTAACAACATAGGCACTAATTTGTACAGAAGATCCCTGGAATTTACTCATATTACTACTGACTCAATGATAGTAGTCATAACCCTTTGAAACTGGGCCATTGATTGATAAGGAAAAGGGGAGTGTAACTGTGTGAAAACACTTAAAGCAGGTCCTCTATGGCCTACACTCACACACTCACACACACACACACACACACACACACACCCCACTCATACACTTAGGCTAGCTGTAGAAGAGTTGCCTTCAAATGTTAATCACTACACACACAAAAAGAAAGAAAAGAAAGTTAATCAATGACTAGAACCAGGAAGACAACTCTCTGCTGCTCTCACTATTACCAATACAAGCAGGCGGGCCCCAGAAATCTGCATGCCCCTTTCCCCCGCCCCCCACTGGAGAATTCACTGGGTGTGGCGGAAGAAACTGCTCCAAGCAGTGAGCTGACCTGTGACCAGAAATCTGATTCCACCAAGGACAACATTGCACACACTGTCAGATGCGACCTCAAACGTTCAGCAGGAAGAACTGTGGGAAACAGGAGAAGGGCCGCTCACCTGGGACCGAGGCCTCCACACCCCCAGATGGCTCAGGCCTTTTCTCAGGGGGACCAGAGAAATGGCGCAGTGGGACTACGCATAGAGGGGTCCGGTGACTGTAATGCCCAGTATAAAAGTAAAAAGTACTCGTGGGGATATTACTGAAACGCAGATTCTGATTCAGCAGCTCGGGGAGGGGCAGCTGAGATTCTGCATTTCTACCAAGTGCCCAGGTGATGCTAGCTAGATGCTGGTCCACCCACAAGGGGAGTGAGTCCAGAGCCAGCAGGAGAATGCGGAATAACAACTTTAAACTGTTCCATGAGGGAAAGTATATGGGAAAACTATAAAGCCCCAGACACAGACCACATATTATATTAGTATAACCTACCTGTTTCCTTGTTTCATTTCAGTCCCTGGATTGCGTGTCTACCTGGCAGGCATGAAACGTTACTATCAACAACACAAAACAAAGACTCATTCATACCCCAAATCCATCTGTCCCCTATCTGAAAACACACCACCCACGGAAACATTACTTGGGTTTTGTGAAGCCGTAAAAGCTGGGGTTATATGTAAACAAACACCAATGAAGACAGGTCTACAAATGGCAGGTGATGAGGAAAAGCTAACAGAAAGGAATCAGAGATCACTTGATAACTGGAAAAAATCTTATATAATAACTCATATTTGCCTTTCGGTTCAGACGGGATACTCTGTTTAAGAAGTGTTTGTATGTTTTCTACACTTGTAATTAAAAGAGCCATATATGCCCGGGCAGAGTGGCTAAGTGATTGAGCGTCGGTCGAACTAGGAGGTTGGGTTCAATTCCTGGTCAGGGCACATGCCCAGGTTGCGGGCTCAATCCCCAGTAGGGGGCGTGCAGGAGGCAGCTGATTAATGATTCTCTTTCATCATTGATGTTTCTATCTCTCTCTCCTCCCTTCCTCTTTCTCTGAACTCAATAAAACTAACTAAATAAATAAAAGGAAGGGTTTTTTAAAAAAGAAAAAAATGATCTGAATCAATGAATTCATAAACTACCTTTTATTGTTGGGGTGGGGATGGGGGTTAGGGTGGATAATGGCTAGAAACCATTATTGAACACCTACTACATAAAACGGATTTACATGCATCGTATCTTTTAATATCCACTCAACCTTGAGAACTAACACAGAATCAAAGTACCCATTACACAGTCGATCAATCTGAGGCTCAGAGGTTATAGACCTTGCCTAAATTTATACATTGGCAGAGCCAGACTTTCAAATCCATTTTTCATTGTAAGAATTTAGAACACCAGTCCAATGTATTGAAAGCTATAGATAGATGTTTGTTTGGATGTTTGGCTAGGTATTTTTAGTATCTAGAAGAACTAGAACCACTAGCAGTGGGGTTTGGCCAGGAAAGGCCACATTGAGCACAAATGCATTTCAAATTAAGTTTTAAAATAAAAAATCTATATAAGCATGGAAACACTCAAACAGTCTATAAAAGATACAAAATGAAAGTGAAATCTCCTCTGCCTCCCTTCTAGAAGGGGGATTATTGGATCAATGATTCAGAGTCTCTAGGGATGGAGCCCAGCACCGGTTTGATGTAGGAACATTCCATTTTGAGGTACAAAGAAGGTAAGAACTGTGACCTAGATCACCCCTAAAAGAAAACCCTTCACACTGAGGCTGCCGTCACACAACTTATTTGCTTTGAAGGTTTGTTCTCTTTCCTTTTTTTCAAAGTTACTTTGAATCTACCAGCATTTGTTGGGAAAAAAATGCAAATGGAATCATTTTCCACCAACGAGTGGGTGATCTATTTGAAATCTCAGAACAGAGTTGGTGAACAGGCGAGGTCTGTATCCACCTGTCGGTGCTCCCAAGCAGAAGCATCATGTGTCTGTGAGTCATAAGACCTGGCTGGCAGCTTCTGGCATGTTCACTCAATCCTAAATCTGCAGCCAGTAAATGAACAACAAATGAAGTTGTTTGCTTGTGTTTTCATGCTCCTGGATGAAAATTTCTTTTCAAGTGCTATTTTCTAGAGTCTATAGGAAAATTAACACCCACTTGCAAGGACTTCTAGTGGCCCATTGTTAGGTTCCCAAATGTCACTGACACTCTTCTGGTCTCATTTAACATCTTGGAGCTCAGTGATCAGAAACAACAATGGTGGTTTGAGCAGAAAATCATTGCCCTGGGAAAACAAGTGGAAATAAATAACTTGTCAGTCTCCTTGATAATAGCCTAAAACTGAAGATAACTTGTTTACCAGGTAATTTAGTAAGGCAATGATTCCATGACTATGTTTCTTAGAACAGCAAAGGTCAGAAAGAGCTCACCACCTTGGCTAGGAGATTAAATTCGCCTTGTTATGTGAACACTGAGCATGAAGGGGAAAAAAATGGTAGGTGATTGGCTGCCAAGTGGCACACTTTTTAATCCTGGCTAGCTACACTTAAAAAAAACAAAAAAAACAGGACACGTTCTTTGTAAACTTTGTCTTCAAATATCTTTGCAAATGTGGCCCTGGATACACAAAATTAGGGAAAGTAGGCGGAGCTAGGGGCAATGCCACTTTTTAAATCCTGGCTAGCTACACTTAAAAAAAAAACAAAAACACAGGACACGTTCTTTGTAAACCTTGTCTTCAAATATCTGTGCAAATGTGGCCCTGGATACACAAAATTAGGGAAAGTAGGTGGAGCTAGGGGCAATGAAGCATGGACACTGTTGAATGAGACTTAGATGCATTTTCCTTTTCAGCCTTTGATCAAGTGGTTAACATTTGTTTCAGGAAAAATTTTGTTTCTTCCATGAAAAAAGAAGGCAAAGTATGTTAAACTTACAAAATCAACTTGTGCATCAGTGACCACGCATGGCTTACTTCAAAGGTTGGTGTTCTGGATATTTAGGATTTTAAATTACAAATGAAGAAATTCTGGACCATATTTTCTAGGATATTCATATCCAAGTTTTAGACTAGAGTTTCTAGAAAGGTATAATTGGACACTAATAAAATGATAATTTTCCCATTTTTCCGGAATAATGAAGATATGGCCATACATTTATATATAATACCAATTGTACTTTAAGGTAATAAGCAATTTAAAGTTTGAAATCATTAAAAGAAGAACAACAAAAAAAGAATTAACCGTGAGAAGAATATAAGCTATCACAACGAAAACAGCACAGGATTTTGACTATGCCTGATTTACTAAAAGACAAACACAATTTCTCATATTGTTCTAGTATAGAACTGTACTTGCAACTTCTGCTTCCCTTAAACTCTCAACAGTGTGACCCCACAGAAAACTTGGAAACATTCAGGAGATAAGGGTATCATACTCTATCCATGCCAACTATAAAAACCTAGATTGGTGTTACTGATTTGAGCTACAGCTTACAGACAGGTGGCAAGAAAGTGACATACCCACGTGTGGATGAGGGCATGTAGCAATTTAGATGAATTGTAACACTAATTGTTATGCATCCTCCAGGGAGGAAAGGCTACCTTCTATGGTTCCTTGCATAATCATATCCCATTAAGTCAAGGCTTTCTGTGATATCTGTCCAACTCTGTTACTAATCGACAGGTTCAAATAACAACATCACATGTATAGCCCAACAACCTGATAGCACAGCTTATCATTTCCTATCATATATATTGATTTGAAATTTTAAAGATTTGATATTAAAATGACCTGAGAGGTAATTTTTAAAATAAAATTATTCAACTTGAAATGCATAACTATATCACAAAGTTGTGTCAAAATCATTCATTTGAGTCAAGGGAGTAGAAACAAACACAAAAATTAAAAACAAAACCAAAAAGGAACAAAAAGAAATCATTCATTCAAATATTTATTCAATGAATATTTATTTGTCATGTACTATATGCCAGGTACAGTTCTAAGCTCTGAAGAGATATTCCTGCTCTCATTATAATTATAGTATGCCTGTTAAAAATAAAATTTAATTTTGATTGATAATCCCAATTCATAATTTAATTTGCCAAGACTTAAAAGAAAAAAAACTTTAATCACAAAAGCATGACCTAGAATGTGTAAATTGATAGTATCTCAGTGTGACATTATCCACTCTCTGGAATAGAAATGTTAATATCAGTGAGATAGAGTGGCTTGAAACTGCCACAAAGTTTAAAGTGGCCAAATATGGCCCTGGCTGGTTAGCTGTTGGTTAGAGCTTCATCCCAATACACCAAGTTTTAGGGTTCGATCCCCAGTCAGAGAACATACAAGAAGCAACCAATGAATGCATAAATAAGTGAAACAACAAATCGATGTTTCTCTCTCTCATCAATAAAATAAAATTTAAAGGGGCCAAATATGCTAAAATGTCTACTTACCAACTGGTTAATAAGATTTCTTTACATAGAAGATCAACACAGTCTGCATTTTCATAAAACTTATGTCTTAACCACTTAAAAATATGGAAGCTACTTTGAAAATGTAATTATGATTTACAGATCATGGGAGAGAATACAAATAGAGGAGCTCAGGTATTCAAAATTGGGCAGAGGTGCAGGTGGGCTACCCCCAGGTGGAAAAATGTTTGGAGCAGCACAGAAATCTTGAGACCCACAATCAGGAGGGCAATGAAAGAAATAGAGGGGGTAAATGTTCGGTAGGGCAGAGTCCCTACTAAAGAGACTAAAGTTGAGGCTGGAAGGAAGGACATAAGAGTCAACTTACTAATAAAAAAAAAGCTCATTTTTATTTATTTTTATTTTTTGGTTAATCCTCACCCAGGGATATTTTTCCATTGATTTTTAGAGAGATTGTAAGGGAGGGGGAGAGACACAGAGAGAAATATCAATGTGAGAGACACATTGATTGGTTGGCTCCTGCAAGTGCCCTGACCAGGACTGGGATAGAGCCAGCATCCGAGGGTATGTGCTCTGGATGGAATCAAACCTGGGACCCTTCAGCCTGTGGGCTGATGCTTTATCCACTGAGCCAAACCAGCTAGGGGAAAAGGCTCATTTTTAGATCTCTTTTCTCCTTCTGGATGCTTCCCATTCTCTCTTTAGCCTTCCTGGGTTGGTCAGATAAACAGGAATATTTTCGCTGAAGCCGGTTTGGCTCAGTGGATAGAGCGTCGGCCTGCGGACTGAAAGGTCCCAGGTTCGATTCCGGTCAAGGGCATGTACCTGGGTTGCAGGCACATCCCCAGTGGGGGATGTGCAGGAGGCAGCTGATCGATGTTTCTCTCTCATCGATGTTTCTAACTCTCTATCTCTCTCCCTTCCTCTCTGTAAAAAAATCAATAAAATATATAAAAAAAGGAATATTTTCTTCATCCTGATCATGAAATACTTTATTTGTACACTTCTTAATGTTCCTATCAATTATGTATGCACCCTCAATATTTAATCTGGCTGTGGTAAGGAAAGAAAATTGTTTTTAGTTATTTAATCTATGTTCTCTTTTTTTTTTAAAAAAAAATTCTTTATTGTTGAAAATATTACATATGTCTCCCTTTCCCCCCCATTGACTCCCTCCAGCCCACTCCTCATCTCCTCCTCCCCTCCCCAGGCCTTCTAATCTATGTTCTGCTTCATCAGACAAGTCACTTAAATTCGAAGAGGATGCAGTCTTTCTCTGTAAAATGAAGGGGTGGGTAACATAGCTCAGATTTATTGGCTCACAAAACTGAAGTCCAGAGGTTGAGCAGGCTCTGAGGTTGGTTTAATTAAGTAACTACAGCCCCTGTTTTCACAATCCTCCTGGCTATGCTCATCTCTGAGTACTGGCTCATTCTCAAGGTAGCATCCCTCTTGATGACAGAATGGATGCAGAATGTACAAGCTTCACGTCCCCTGTTTTCCAACATTGTCCGGAAGAAAAAAGAGTATCTCTTCTGCTGCTCTCTTTAAACAAGAACTATTCTTCCCCTAGAGGTTACCAAAAACCCTCTCTCCTTGGCTCAAATGGGTCCCATTCCAATGCCTAGTTCCTCCTTCCCTATCTTCTAACTTTATTGGCACTGAAATCCCAAGACTGATTTCATGCGTTATTTTTGTTTGGACCTTGGGTTAGAATTTTTAAAAAATATATTTTAAGTATAAATTCAATGTCCCAGATAGTGCTTAATGTTAAAAAAAATATTGGTCCTAGACTCCATGAATCCCACAAGCTTCTTATAATATTCTTGTTGGTTTAGACTTTAATCTCATTTCCTTGTAAAATGTGGCAGAGATTTCAAAATAAATTTTATCAGAATTTTTCTTCTTCACTCTGCTAAAGTTATTTTACTTTATAGAAATTGTGTTGACGAAGTTTCTCTTTATTTTTAATACCTTTCCCTCTAAACATACATTTGGTGTGTGCAGGATTTACATTGATAAGGGAAATTGGAAGCCTCCCAAGAACATTTCCTATAAGTTCCCAATAATAAAAACATTACTGATGGCTTCTCTATGGAGCAGTTTTCCAGAAGAACCTCAGTTAAAGGTTTTAAATTTATATTGTTTTATTTTACATGTTCTCAAATAAAAATATAATTTTATCTGCAGACTCAGAAATGTTAAATTTCTTAAATTCGTGCAATAGAGCAAGAATATTATTGATAATCAAGTCTGGGGACAGTGCTGTTGGAAGAATACAGTGTTTACTTAAAACACAGGAGAATTTCTTCTATTTGAGAAATTAAAGGAATGTCATCTTTTTTATTTTCCTTAAGTTGACCTCTAAAAAATATATTTTTATTATTCAATTACTTTGTTGAAGTTTAATTACTTCCATGGCTATGATTAGCAGAAGTTAATTTTTTTCCTCATGCTCACAAATGTTGGCCTGCATTACAGACCACTGTGGGAGGTATTTATTTGCAATTAAATAAGATTAAGGAGAATGTTCTGAAGTTACTGCATAGGGTCACTCCCATTATCCTCCCTCCTCAACAACTCCCCGCCCCCACTGCCGTGCCTTTTTAAAAATTATTAAAACCAAGGCTGAAAGTTGTTTTGGTAAAGTAAAATTCTGGGCTTCAATAAATTAATAAGTTGAAAATAATAAGTTGAAAGATAACAGAGATAAGTGTAAGTATTTGCATTTAGCTTCGAGTATGAAATGGACCTGTGACCTGAAGGTAGGTTGTTCTTTAAAAACTCTGAAGATTTTAGTTAATCACAAGCTTAAAATTAGTCAAAGTCTGATATGGCTATCCTGTACTGTGAAAATAGAAGTATAGGTTCCAGATCATGCCAAGTAATATTCTCACTGTTCTATGAACTGGTCAGGTCACACTTGAGATATCCTATTGTAGTAGGTAGTCAGATAGGCGTTGCTGGAAGCCGGTCCATCCTTGCTGCTTGACACAGTCGCTGCAGGGAAGAAACATCTGCACAGCATATGTTTCAAGGGACCTGGCATATATAGCATATTGTTCTTAATATGTTTGCTCTCCTTAGCTGGTCAGGTCACACTTGAGATATCCTATTGTAGTAGGTAGTCAGTTAGGCGTGAGCAGAGTAGGAAGGATAAGACAGGTGCAGAGGGTTACCAGGGCAGAGAGCTCCGGCTGCATAGCAACAGGCAAAAGGACAAGCCCTTGCATGACCACTCCCTTAAGCATTAACCCCTGTGTTTCAGCTCCAGACCCAGAGAAGCAGCAAAATCAGACAGAGCTATGCCATGGCTGACAGACCAGCTGCATTGACGAATGACCCCCCTATTCTGGTGCCACCAATCAGTGGAGACCACGACCTTGAGGTGGCACACCTGGGAGGCCGATGAATATTCTATTGAAATCCTCCCCCGAAACTTCCAGATAAAAGCCCTTAAGACAGGGACCCCACACCTGCTCTCTCTCTTTTTCTGGAGGATGCCAAGCTTTCCCTCCCACTTTAGTCTCTCAAGGCGCATCTCTCTTCCAGCCCATCAAATGGAATCTTGACCTACCCTTCTTTGCCTTTTTTTTTTTTTTTTTACTTGTGGGCATTTTAATGAACTTCCCCCTCCATGTGGCTTCAAGCTCCCAGCACACAGGCCCCACCAACACCCTTAATCTTCTCCTCAGCTCTTCTGCCGAAGAACTTGGCCTTCACAATGACAGACAGGCTGCCTTGGGAGCTTTCCCTTCCCCAGAACTTTGTAGTAGCCCGATGGCACCACATCCATGAAAGGAGCAGCTCCAGTCTTGCTTTTGGCAGCATTTCCCCGTGTCTGCTCACTGACCAGGGTGCACAGTTTATCAGGGTTGACAGTTGGGCAGAAGCTCTGTTTCCTCTTTAAGTGGTGATGCCTGCCACCAGCTTTCCCAAAGTAGCCTGGGTGATATTTGTCGATGTTCATCCTGGGATGATGCAAGCCACCAGCATTACCAGCGGCCCCCCGCGCGCACCCCCCCCCCCCCCCCCCCCCACACACACACCAGTGGGCGAGCACAGCCGTCCCAGGAAGCGCTGTTGGCGTGAACGGGCGGGGAGCTGGGTTGGGCCTGTTGGCCCCTGGCTCCGCAGTGGGAAAGGGCTCGGGAAGGGGGTGGGGTGCAGCCACATGACAGCTCTGTCCTTCACTGCGTCTGCCTTAAGCCAGGGCCCCAAGCATTTGGCCTTCATCCTTACGTCTCTGGTATTTGGACCCTAGTTTTCTACACTGCACTCTGCTCTAATTCACGTTTCCATCCTCAGGTTATTCCATCATCTCCCGATGCCTCAGCCCAGGCCTTAGCCTTGAGTCTGAGAGCCACTCCCACATGTATCAGGAAGGATTCACCCTGGCAAACAGAAACTACTCTAGCTAGTTTTGGCAGGGAAACAAAATGTTAATTTAATAAAGGATGTCTGGCATCTCCTGGAATCTCCAAGAGGGCTGGGGAGTCAGGCGAGAGCTCTGCAGCCAGGATCACGCCCACGTCATGTTGTGAGGGCTGCGGAGTGGGGAGAGCAGCAGTACTGGGGCGCAGCACAGCACCACAGTCCCTGCCAGTGACTCCGGGGACAGAAAATGTCACCAAGGAGGTTGTGGAAGAGTGAGCCCCTGTGGTCTTCCTTGTGAAATGGAAGTTTGCAAGGCCCTGGTCTGTGTGGCTCAGTCGGTTGGGTCTCGTCCTGTGCACAAAGGGGTTGCTGATTGGATTCCTGGTTGGAGCACATGCCCAGGTTGCAGGTTCAATCCCTAGTTTGGCTCTCACGTTGTTTCTCTCTCCCTCTCTCCCCTTCTCCCTTTCTCTCAAGAAAAAAAAAAATCAATAAAAACTCTTTTAAAATTATTTTTTAAACCCTCACCAGAGGATATTTTCTTTTTCATTGCTTTTTAGAGAGAGTGGAAATGAGGGCTGGGTGGGGGAGGGGGGTTCAGGAGAGAGAGAGAGAAAGAAAGAAACATAGATGTGAGAGAGAGACACATCCGTTGGTTGCCTCCTGCACAGGCCCCAACCAGAGCCGGGACTGAACCTGCAATTGAGGAATGTGCTTTTGACTGGGAATTAAATATGAAACCCTTCAGCACATGGGTCAATGCTCTAACCACTGAGCACACGGGCCAGGGTTAAAAAATTCTTTTAATGGAAGATTGTAAGGGCTCCTGCTTCCCCAGTTGTTCCTCTCTGGTGTGGAATCTTTATGATTATGAATGATTGGTGAAGGCTAAGTACACGCAGAGATGGAGGTGCCATAGAGCTAATGAAGGGTGAGCTTCAGGACCCCTCAATTACATACTCCCTCCCCCAACCCTGGAAGAGTCCTAGAAATGTCATAAGTTTGGGAAAATTTACAAAAGATACCATAACTACAAATCTGCCTTCCTTGTCCCACTTACTAAATTACATATTATCAACCATAAGCTGTGAAGTTTAAAGACACTTTACTAGACTATCCTATCTAATAATAGACAAACATGGTAATTGACCATACCTTCGCTACACCTCCCATTGGCTAATCAGCACGATATGCAAATTAACTACCAACAAAGATGGCGGCTAATTTGCATACTGCAGG
>NW_005355115.1:408705-420403 GCF_000412655.1 Myotis brandtii
GGCCGGCCCGCCCGGGCGTCCTGTGTGCGACCCGACCCAGGGCGGCAGGGTGGGACAGCGTGGCTCCTCTGTCACCTCAGCTTCCTCATCACAGCTCCCTTGGGGGCCTAAGCCTTTAGTCAGACATCCCCGAGGGCTTCCTGGCTGCCAGAAGGATGTCTGACTGCAAGCTTAGGCCTGATCCCTGGGGAGTGGGCCTAAGTCGACAGGTGGACATCCCCTAAGGGGTCCTGGGCTGCAAATGAGCGCAGGCCGGGCTGAGGGACCCCCGCTTAGTGCACAAATTTTTGTGCACTGGGCCTCTAGTCAATAATATAAAAACAGACCAACCTTATTAAAGGAAAGAAGAAAGCATATATTTATTTTTTTTTATAAAAAATATTACTGTTGCCAAGACCGGTTTGGCTCTGTGGAGAGAGCGTCGGTCTGTGGACTGAAGGGTCCCAGGTTCGATTCCAGTCAAGGGCATGTACCTTGGTTGCGGGCACATCCCCAGTGGGAGGTGTGCAGGAGGCAGCTGGTTGATGTTTCTCTCTCATCGATGTTTCTGACTCTCTATCTCTCTCCCTTTCTCTCTGTAAAAAATCAATAAAAATATATTAAAAAAAATATTACTGTGCTGGGAGTGGGAGTGGCCGAGGAGAGGTCAATGGGGGGAAAAGGAGACATATATAATACTTTAAACAATAAAGAATTTTAAAAAATATTACACAATCATTGTATGTGAAGACACAGAGAGTACACAGCTAAAATAACAAAGGAAAATATTAAAGAGGTGTATTAGGCAATTACTTTTAACATTACCTTAAAAATATATTTTTTTATTGATTTTCAGAGGAAGGGAGAGGGAGAGATTGAAGCATCAATGAGGAGAGAATCATTGATTGACTGACTCCTACACACCCCCCATTGGGGATGGAGGCCACAACCCTGGCATGTGCCCTGACCAGGAATCGAACCGGTGACCTCTTGGTTCATAGGTTCGATGCTCAATTACTGATCCAAGCCAGCCAGGCTTAACATTACTTTTTCCCCCCCTAGGTTTGTGATGGTTGTAATACTGGTCAGCTTTTGAAAATTTATAAGTTGTTTTATTTTTTTCTAAATAAGTACTTAATTTGTAACCTAATTTTAAATTTATAATTTTGTTGCTTTTTTTCTTAAAAAGGCCCATAATTGTATTAGCGTCAAGCCCCACACAACCAGGCTTTGCTCCTGGCCAAATCCATGAACCCTCGCTAAACAGGCTAAGAGCTATGGGAAATTCCTGAAATATCAAAAGGGTGTTTAAACATGTGGGGTGGCCCCAGGCATGATGAATGTCCCTTCCCCAGTGCTTGAGCATTTGTCTGGCCTGTGGGAACAACACCTCTCTTGAGGAAATATAGTTTGATAGGTTTTGGAAAAGGAATGGAAAGGCAGGAACACAGAACAGAAATATTGCCTGGATGTGGTGAGAAACCAGACTGTGCATGAGAAGAGATCCTGAGGATTAGCAGAGATAATGATCAGGAATGCGATGCTCATAATCAAGGTAGAGATCTCACAGCTGATACAGGTTCAGGAAGGAACTGTGCTTTCAAACTTTCTACGACTAAAATCAGTTTTTACAGAATGAGTCTCTGTAAAAACTAAAGTTAGCAGATCTACCACTATTAATTCACCATCTCATTGTGCTGGATGAAGGGTAGCAAAAATTACATTTATAAAATGTAATTTAACAGCCAAAATAGGAAAATAAAGTAATAGATTGACTTAGAAGAATATTAACAAATATAACTGAAGGGCAAGTGTATCTAAGAGGCATGTTAGGCCAATGCCTATAAATACCAGACTAAATACCAGAGATCTTGCTTTGATTTTAACTAAATTTTAACTTTTCATTCTCAAAAATAGCAAAAGTAGGAATGATCACCAAGACAAAAAATATGGTTGGCATACAGAAACAGTTATAACAAGAGCAACTATTTATAGAGGGCTTACTATGCTCTAAGTATTATTCCAAATTGTTTATACATATGACTTTCATTAGTCCTTATTATAACCCAATATGTTAGTGTCATTATTCTCATCTTACATATGGGTAACGGAGTCTTTTTTAAATTAAATTATATACATATCATTGCACATCATCTGTGTGTTGCATTGTGTGCTCACCCATCGTCTCATCTCCTTCTGCCATCCATTGAAGGACGCTTAGGGTGTTTCCACGTCCTGGCTACTGTGAATAATGCTGCAACGAACATAGGGTAAACTGAGTCTCAGAGGGTTTCAATGGCCTGTCAATTCGCCAACAGAGCATTATGTTGCTTTTCAGCATTCAGCTATCCTGCCTACATTATTTTGCTGAAGCACACCTAGTGGAGAGAGCATTGTTCCCCCACCACCATGGCAAGTTAAATTTATCTCTGATAGTCTCACCCCCCACTAAGGAACAATGGCCCATTCAGAGTTGCACAGAAACAAATGACCAAGCAGCTTGGATTCCTTGCAGAATTCCTTGCAGCTTGTTTAAGGGAGGCAGCACAACTTCACCGGAATTTGTCTGAAAAATTGCAAGAGAGAAAGTAGTTTTACATCATGGATTACATTCAGCTTCGATTTTCCTTTCCAGTTTTTCAGGTGGGGGACTGAAGCAGCTGGGCTCCAGGCAAGACGGGCTGGGGAGCTTGCCTGCGGGCATGTGGTTGCACAGGTGCAAAGACACAGCCCTGTGTTCCCAGAACAACTGAGATAGAGAAGAAATAGAGATAAGGAGAAGCTGCAGATAAACTGTTTCCTCTTTCAGTGGTGCAAGCAACTGGGTACAAAGTAAGCATGCCCCAGTTTTTAGCCCCTTTATTTTTCTTCATTTTTTTTTATCACAATTACTTTTCTTACTTATTTGCTAATTATCTGTCTTTCTCCTAGAGTCGTGGTCGGCAAACTGCGGCTCGCAAGCCACATGCGGCTCTTTGGCCCCTTGAGTGTGGCTCTTTCTAAGCCTTAGGAGTACCCTAATTAAGTTAATAACAATGTACCTACCTATATAGTTTAAGTTTAAAAAATTTGGCTCTCTAGCTGAAGCCGGTTTGGCTCAGTGGATAGAGCGTCGGCCTGTGGACTGAAAGGTTCCAGGTTCGATTTCGGTCAGGGGTACGTACCTGGGTTGTGGGCACATCCCCAGTAGGAGATGTGCAGGAGGCAGCTGATCGATGTTTCTCTCTCATCGATGTTTCTGACTCTCTATCTCTCTCCCTTCCTCTCTGTAAAAAATCAATAAAATATATATTTTTAAAAAAATTTGGCTCTCAAAAGAAATTTCAATTGTTGTACTGTTGATATTTGGCTCTGTTGACTAATGAGTTTGCCAACCACTGTCCTAGAGCATGCATTTTTCACAAGGATAATATCACCCCCAACAGGATAAAACATGGTTCTTGGATGGGTCTGGCCGGCCCAGCCCCAATTGGAGTGGATCAGGGCCAGGCCTGTTGGGAGTAGGAGATGGCAGGAGGTTGGCCAGCTGGCCCGCCCCAATCGGGGCCCAATCAGGGCCAGGTTGGCTGGGGGGAGGGGCCATGGGCGATTGGCCGGAGGGCCCCACCCCTGATTGGGGGTCAGTGTCCAGGTGAGGGGCTGTGGGAGGTTGGCCAGCCAGCCCCACCCCCAATGGGTGTGGGCGGCTGATTGGGGGCAGAGCTAGTTGGGGGGAGGGGCCACAGCCCAATCGAGGTGGTGGGGGCTGATTGGGGGTAGGGCCGGCTGTGGGGAGGGGCTGTGGGCATTGGGCGGCTGGCCCTACCCCTAATTGGGCAGGTTCGCTGGCTGCAGTGGGTGTCAAAGCGACTGGTCTTTCCAGTCATTGCGGCTTTCCCGTCGCTGGCTTTTTATATATATAGATAAACATAGACAGTACATAAACAGATACATAGTATATCTGTGGTATTAACGTTTCATGGTGGAGGTGGTTAGGAAAAAACACTCTAAAAAGTTTCATTGGTGGAGGGGAATAATGAAAAAAGGTAGAAAAGGATTATTATAGTTGAACTTCAGAAGGAGAGGACCTGTAGATCCTTGTAGATTATAGCCCTAGTGCAGTGATGGCGAACCTATGACACGCATGTCAGAGGTGACAAGCGAACTCATTTTTTTGGTTGATTTTTCTTTGTTAAATGGCATTTAAATATATAAAATAAATATCAAAAATATATGTCTTTGTTTTACTATGGTTGCAAATATCAAAAAATTTCTATATGTGACATGACACCAGAGTTAAGTTAGGGTTTTTCAAAATGCTGACACACCGAGCTCAAAAGGTTCGCCATCACTGCCCTAATGTCTAGCGACATGTAGCACAGAGAATGGGCATGAGAAGTATTTTGAGGAATCACCCCTTCACTTGCCTTAGTAATGACAGATCACGGTCCACATAGTGCTGTCATTCCTTTAAAGAAGGGGGAAGGAGAGCTGAGGAAAGGGAATTAGGTAGAGGACATTTTTTTCGGAAGGAAACTTGGCAAGTGGGGGTAAAAGTGCATAGTAAATTATCAAGGTCACCACTCAGAGCAAAGTTACCTTCTCTATTTTTCAGAAAGCTGCTCCGTTACAGTGAGCTAGTGTTGACATTTAGCTATCTCTGTGAAATCTCTATCATAAAAGGCCTGTGGTCATCATGCGGTAAGGGCGGAACGACCAAACAACTGGTCACCAGGAGGTGGGTGCATGGAGCATCTCTCGCAGGCAGGGACTCACAGCTTGCGTGGCAAGGCGGCGCTGGTGCGGTGGAGGCGGGGCTTGCGGCTCACGCAGAGTGGGTCTGGGGTCCCTGGCTCATGCAGGGCGGGTCTGGGTCTAGCGTGATTTTGCCCACTGGGCCTATAGTATGTCTAACATAAAAACTGGCACATAGCATGTACATCAGAATGTTCTTGTTATTCTCATGTTATTTACCCAATACCCTTCTTTAGGTATTGTTATATCTTCCACATGAACTCAGACTTGAATCTGAGCAGCTCAAGGCTCTGACGGCCAAGGAGAGCTGGTGAGTGGGTGTAAAGTGTGGGAGAAGACAGGTTTGGTGGCTTTCAGTCAATTCATAGGATCCATTTGTGGCCAGACAGGCTCCATTCCCGACCTCCTAACAGACTAATATTGGGTTCTTTTTAGGCCAGACTTGGGACAGCTGAAGATCATTAAGACAGTGGGCATTTCTTGTGGCCTCTTTCTCTTTCCCCAGCCCAAGACTTCTTCCTGCAGCTTCCTCTCATGAAGGGTCACAACCTCAAATGGTTCTACAGAAAAAGAAGAAATGCCACGGTCATGCTCTGGTGCTCACTGATTTCTCAACCTTATTCTTCAAGTACCATGGTCATGCGAGGAAACTTTCAATAGGAGGACCTGCAAGGGCTTTTCACTCTGCACTGTGTTCTGTATACCTCGTTCTCCTTTCTACATATTTCAAATGGCACATGATTCCCATGTGTTGGTTTATGTAGACAGAAACACTCTTAATAGCAGATTAGACCTAGATGGGATTTCTACCTATTGATTACAAAAGTTTCCAGGTAAAGCAATAACAATTTTAAGAAATAGAATGATTTAACAGATGTCTACAGATGAGGTATGAAAATATACCCCCATATTTCTCAATATGATGATCTAAATGATCACAGAAATGATTAAAGAAGAATAACTGGCTTGGGAGCATAGAAAAATGTGTTCCGTTGGAAAAAGGAGGAGATTTGACTACAAGAACTTCATAGAATCACAACAGAGGGTGGTTATTATCCTTTAAGAAGGATCCATGTTTTCTTTGAGATTTTTGTAGAAGGAAAGATGATGGACTCAGGGAAATATTGAGGCAGAAAGTGAGCTAGAGTTTCCATGACAGGTGTCTCTTGATCTGTCTCAAAAGGAACATTCTCAAGGTCTGGCCTCAGCAGAGCCTGTATCCAAAATTATATTTTGAGTGCAAGGGAATGCTCCCACAGACCTACTATTTCATTCTGTCGTGTGTCATCCATTTGTGAAATCAGCGAGCCCCTGTGAGAGTGATGGTCAGGGTTGGCAGGCTGTTCCCAGTCAATGGAGATCTTAGTCATACTAACACCACAGAAGCCATCCTTCCTGAGGAGGGTAAGAGAGGTCACCCACTGTAAGTGAGAGCAGTGAAGAGGAACTGAGAACTTTGAGATAGCTCTTGTGGGAAGTGCATATGAAAGTTCATGTGCCCAGAAAAAGTGTTTTTGATTTTCAGTAATCAAAAGGAGAAGGAGCCCCAGCTGGTTTGGTTCAGTGGGTACAGCATCGACCCATGGACTGAAGGGTTGTGGGTTCGATTCTGGCCGAGGGCACGTCCTTACCTCAGTTGCAAGCTCAATCCCCAGCCCTGGTTGGGGCATGTGCCAGAGGCAACTAATCAATGTGTCTCTCTTACATCAATGTTCCTCTCTCTCTGTCTCTCCCCCTTCCTTTTATTCTCTCTAAAAATCAATGGAAAAAATATTCTTGGGTGAGGATTGATAAAAACAAAACAAAACAAAGAAACAAGGGGAAAAAACATGCTTAATCATGTTACTTAAAGAACATTTACAGTGACATTTTTAAACTTAGAGATTTTAAACAACCAGAATAGATTTATTAAAGAAAGAGTGAAATTATGAAAGTACAGTAGAGGATCTCTTAGACCTCCACTGACCCAACTCCCTAGGCCAGCCAATCCTCTCCATTCTCACTGTGACATTCTGGCAGATGCCCATGGCATACTGTCATGCAAATTGCTTATGGCTAATTCACTACTTTCTACTCCCATCTGTTGAATTGTCTGTGTTAAGAGTATTTATTACAGTAATGACACATTAAAATTGGACTTTTTAAGTGTACAGTTGTATGAATTTTGACATATTATACAGATTAGTATAACTGACACCATAATCAAGATACAGAAAAGTCCCATTATCCCTCAAAAGTTCCCCATGCTATTCTTTCATAGTTATAGCACCCCCCATCCCTATAATGGCAATCGCTGATCTATCCTTCAACTGTATAGTTTTACCTTTTGAGAATGGTATAAATGAGTTTGTATAGTCCATAAGCTTTTAAAACTGGCTTTTTTTTTTCCATCCAGCATACTGCTTTTGAGAATCATCCAAATTGCTGCATGTTTCAATAGTTTATTTCTTTATGTTGCTGCATTGTTTTATTTTGTGGATGTACCACAGCTTGTTGAGACATTCACTCATTGAAAACAACTCATTTGGGTTGTTTTCAGTTTGTGGCTAGTAGGAATAGACCTACTAAAACATTCATGTACAGCCTTGGCCTGTGTTCCTAAGTGGTTAGAGCAACAACTGAGAAGGGTAGCAGGTTCAATTCCAGTCAAGGGAACGTACCTGGGTTGCAGGTTTGACCCCTGGCCCAGGTTGGGGCATGCATGGGAAGCAACCAATCCAGTTGAGGCAACCAATCTAGGTGTCTTTATCACCCTCTCTCCCTCCCTTCTGCTCTCTCTAAAAAAATCAATGGAAAGAAATATCCTCTGATGAGGATTAACAAAACAAAATATTCATGTACAGATTGTTTTTAAAAAATTGATTTGAGAGAGAGAGAGAGGAAGGGGGCGGAGAGAGAGAGATATCAATTTGTTTTTCCATGTATTTATGTAGCCATTGGTTGCTTCTTCAGTGTGCCCTGACTGGGGATTGAACCTGCAACTTGATATACTAGACGATTCTCTAACCAACTGAGCTACCTGGTCAGGGCCTTGGGTTTTTGTTGTAGACATTTGAGCACATCCCCTAACTTATATAGGAGCTAAAGGGTTAAAAAGAACTGTGAGATCATGTGAGAGGGCAGAAATGGCACAAAAAATATGAAGAGCAGAAGGTGAAGGGTGCTGTCTTTGGAGATAGGGGATAGCATTGGAGTACACCTTGAGATTCCAGAACACAAGCCTCACATTGTATACACAACAGGGGAGAATGGTGAAAACAATGGCCTAAAGAAGTGAAAACAATGGTGAAAACAATGGTCTAAAGTAGTAATTTAAACCTCCTGGCTTAGAACAGCAGACCTGAACCTGAAGTGCTAATTGGCCATTCCCTGGGATTCTGGGAGAAGTTACACTGGGAAGACTGATAAAGTGGTGGTCGGGGGTGGAGTGGAGAGAATGGCCCCTCCTTTCCCTCCTACTTCTTCTGGCTGGTCTAATAATCAAAATGACCTGCGACAGATTAACCAGAGAAAAGAACCAAATTTAATGACATATGTACATATGCAGGTTCCATAAGAATATGGGGCCGCTGGGACAAGTCTGGCAGTGAAGGTTTATAAGCCGTGTTGAGCTAAGAAGGAAAGGGCGGGCGTTGTGGTTTGGACTTCAAAGGGGAGAAAGGTTATAAACCTGGAGGTGGAAAACCAAATGTTCAGTAAACAAATGTTTGCTGAGCCAACTCTAACAGTGGGACCAGAGGGCTTTGATCGAAGGGGCCTTGCTAAGTCTCCCCCGTCTATCACAGAGTAGTTCACATTGAAGTCCAGTGACCTCTGACGACAGCACCCTTCCCAGAGAAGGTCTTCTGGCGAAGTTCTTCAAGGCAGTTAGGGAAAAGGTCAAAGGTTTCACCTGCGTCTTCTGTTTCTTGAAAGTAACCAGCTTAAAATAACCAGTATCCCCCAAAAGGCATGTTTGGGGGCAGCAAACTCTGGTCCCCCTCGGTGGCATGGTGCATCAGTTATGCCAATGTGCAGCGAGATGACAAGAATGGAGTTGGAAAGGGAGGGTATTTACATCCCTGGAATAAATCCCATGTGGTCATGGTGGATGATCTTTTTAATATGTTGCGAGATCTGATTTGCTAATATTTTGTTGAGGATTTTAGTATCTATGTTCTTCAGGGATACGGGCCTGTAATTCTCTCTTTTTTTGTAGCGTCTTTATCTGGTTTTGGAATTAGGATATTGCTAGCCTCATAGAAAGAGCTTGGAAGTATTGGAAAGGGAGGGTACTTATTTGGAACTCATCATCATAGTAGTGACATTTATATGTAACTAGAGGCCTGATGCACGAAATTCATGCAAGAGTAGGCCTTCCTTCCCCCAGCTGCCGGCACCGGCTTCCCTCTGGCACCCGGGACCCAGGCTTCTCTCACAGCCCCGGCTTCATCCAGAAGATCGTTGGAAGGTTTTCTGGAAGGACGTCCAGTCTAATTAGCATATTATGCTTTTATTATTATAGATTATATAATACCCAGCACAAAGAATGTCATATCATAGCCACTCCATACTTCCTATATGAGTACCTGAATGAGAGTTACTGAGATACCAAATATTGAAAGGCAAATTTATTATCTCTTTTAAATTGAATTGCCTATTATTTTTTGCATACTCTCACAATGGAGGAGCCGTAACACATACCATTGTTCTGCCCCAGATCTCTCATCCTTCTCCCACTGAACCATGTCCCTCCCTCACTTGAAAACTCATTCTGCTCCAGAAAGTGTTCTTCCTCACCACAACCTGTCTCAGTTACTCAATAACCACACACAGCCACATAGTATTAGTTTTGTATAGTGTCAATACTATGCTTTGTGTGAATTTTGAAAGTTCAGAGAAAACAAAAGTATTTATCTCTATTTTTTTTTCTATACGATTGAAAGCTCTGCAGAAGAGATATGTATCTTTTATTTCCATCCTATTTCCTCATACTCCTGCCTTTGAGAGCTGTAGCTATTTTTTACTCAGTAAACATTTCAGACTGACTCATGCTGGGGCATAGTTCTTGCATTTTCATTTAACAGGAAATAGAAATGACCAGCCGGATTTAGTTCACTAGTCACTAAATAAAGGAGGATAATTATCTGAGCAGCTTATTTCCTAATAAAAACATAACCTTCCACATTGGACTTGGAATCTATTGCATATTTGGACTGTAACTGACCCTTTCAGAAGGCCAAAGAAAGACTTTAAAAAAAAAATTTTTTTTTTATTGATTTCAGAGAGGAAAGGAGAGGGAAAGAGAGATAGAAACATCAATGATGAGAGGGAATCATTGATCAGCTGTCTCCTGCACCCCCTATATTGGGAATCATGCCCGAAACCCGGGCATGTGCCCTTGACTGGAATCGAACCTGGGACCCTTCAGTCTTCAGGCCAACACTCTATCCACTGAGCCCAACCAGCTAGTGCCAAAGAAAGACATTTAACTTCTGGGCTTGGGTTCTGTTTTATTTTATAATAAATGAGCTGTCCCATGGGCTACTTAATGTAAAGCAATTCCTAACAGGTGTAAGAAGGTTGGGAGGTGAGAAATAAAAAGCTCTTCTGAAGTCCTGGCTGGTATGGTTCAGCGGTTAGGGCATTGGCCCGTGCACCGAAGAGTCTCGGGTTTGATTCCCGATCAAAGGCATGTATCTGGGTTTCGAGTTCTCTCCCAGCCCAGGTCAGGGTGCATGTGAGAGGCAACCAATCAATGTGTGTCTCTCATGTCGATGTTTCTCTCTCTCTCCCCCTTCCTCCCTACTCTCTCTAAAATATCCTCTGGTGAGGATTAAAAAAACAAAAAGCAAAACATAAAAAGCTCTTCTGAAAGGGAGAAATCTCATTAGGAGCAAATATGTAAAATAAACCTCTAGAGATATATCCCATTCAGTGGCTATAAGGTCTTAAAATATAACAGCTCTTCTGAAGTCCTGGCTGGTGTGGTTCAGCGGTTAGGGCATTGGCCCGTGTACCGAAGAGTCTCGGGTTTGATTCCCGATCAAAGGCATGTATCTGGGTTTCGAGTTCCCTCCCGGCCCAGGTCAGGGTGCATATGGGAGGCAACCAATCAATGTGTGTCTCTCATGTCGATGTTTCTTTCTCTCTCCCCCTTCCTCCCTACTCTCTCTAAAATATCCTCTAGTGAGGATTAAAAAAACAAAAAGCAAAACATAAAAAGCTCTTCTGAAAGGGAAAAATCTCATTAGGAGCAAATATGTAAAATAAACCTCTAAAGATATATCCCATTCAGTGGCTGTAAGGTCTTAAAATATAACAGAGAGTAAAAATAAGCACTCACAGAGCTCAGATGACCTTGAGGTCATTTAACCCAGCTCCCTTATATGACAAATGAGGAAATTTATACCTAGAAAAGTTTTGCTTCCCTTTCCATGATGAGGTTAGGTGAGGTGCACATTCAGTTCTCAAAATGAGTTTATAAGTAGTTCAGGGAACTTCTCTCTAATATGTTCTTTGGGCACACGCTGGAGATAGTGCTCTTGGTGAAACTGAGCTACATGTAGTGAGGTCTTTCAACAATGGATCTTTGTACAGAACACATGATAGACAGACTTTCATCAGACCCAAAGCCACCTTGCAGTAAGCTCCAGTGTAGTTTAATAGCATTAACAATAAGGATTTCTCCCAGGCTGCCACTGTGTAAACATGAAGAGAAAATCATGTGCCAAGCCAATTAGGCCCAACTATAAAATACAAAGAAATGCCCATTAGTAGATGAGTGGATTAAAAAACTGTGGCACATCTACACAATGGAATACTACGCTGCTATAAAAAGGAAGGAACTTTTACCATTTGCAACAGCATGGATGGAACTGGAGAGCATTATGCTAAGCAAAATAAGCCAGTCGGAGAATGATAAATATCACACGATCTCACTCATATGTGGGATATAATGATCAACATAATTTGATGAACAAGAATAGATCCAGAGAAAAATCCG
>NW_005355115.1:420566-424247 GCF_000412655.1 Myotis brandtii
GGTAAAAGGAGACATATCTAAAACTTTAGACAATAAATAAATTTTTAAAAATGCAAAGAAATGCCATATGAATGACAGCCTATGTTAAATTTGGGGGGGGGGGCAGATGGGGGAGAGAATAACCAGCAGTGGAGAATAGTAAATGTCCCTTGAATAGAGTGTGTGGTTTTATTGTACTTTGAGTAATGAGTTACCTTGATTAGTATGTGCTAAGAAGCAAAATGAAGGAAGAAAATATATTCCAGTTTTGGTCCTGAATAATTGATTGTTTGTATAATTTCATTGATCTTTTTAACTTCACGCACACTTTTTTTTAAAATTTAAATACCTCTTAGAACTGAGATAGTAATACCAAACTAAGGGTAAGAATCAATAAAAGTAGTTGCTAAGTGTATATACATATATTTAAATGGACAGGCAATGAACTCAATGGAGGAAGCAATTTTAAAATAATGATAAATAATGTATATGCTTTGCTTTTAATATAATTTTATTATATATGTCATAATTAAAATTACTCATTCAAATGAACATTATAATGCATTTTATCCCTTGAGCACAAATTCAGTTATGCCACCGAGAGACGGTTCAGAAATAAAATGGTAGAGGGCTGCTCTCACCAGGGCCAAATGGCTATGGAAATGTCAGAGTAAGTAGGTTTCTGCACATAAACAATAGCGCATTAGTTATGCATGCCAGCTTCCAGTATTTCAATTCCTTACCAAGAAACATAGCTTACATTTTGCAATTCAGCTGAACAGGTTGAAAGAGACTCTAAGTGAGAGCTTAGCTACATCTTTCCTACGACAGAATGGGTGGACTGCAGGAGCACAGGGCCTGCCTTCAGGCCTGGTGGTTCAGTGTTCTTAGCAAATACGTCTGATCCTTCCCACCAAGAAAGATTTGTTTCCAAGAGGGCAAGCCCAAGAGTCAATGCAGTGAAATGCCTGCTTTATTCAAGATAATTTCCAGAGGTGGAGATAAACTGGGTGGGTGTGAACATACTTATCCCAGATTCCATTCCAGCCAGATGACTCAGAATTCATAAGGTTGGTGTCTCAGCCACACACAGGTGGTTTCCAGGCGATTCTAAATATTTTAATCCTGATGTTCTGATTAATTGAGCATCAGGATATCATACCTGGAAGCTACGCTGCTTCCTACCTGCCCTCCAGCTTCGGAGCTGGTGGAGGGTGAGGGTGGAGAAGAGGTCAAGAATCTCACCTGCTTGCTCTTTAGCAGGACAGAGCAAAGCAAGATGAGGGCTGGAGGCAGGGATGCTGTTTGTTTTCTCAGCTTGTTGATAAAATATTTGCAAAGACCAAAAGCAGGAGCTACTGAAGCTGAGCTGTGCTGTACAAAGCTTCCAACCAAATGCAGCTAACAGAGTGTAAAATTTTGGCAACATAGTTGAGCATATACTAAGTACCATAGCTAATACATATGTGTTGGTTTATTTTTGTTCTGCCTTTTATCAATTTGTTATTAATTGGGGCATAGGATCTCTAAGGGAAGCTTATTATTGTTTAAAAATAATGTGATTCCTAATTGTACAATCATTTGGGCTACTTCTTGGGAAAGATGAAGAAAGCTGAAGTTGTCCAGTTCTAGAAAATGAGAAGAAATTAAGTTTGCTTTTTACTAGTAATTGCCTCCTTCCCCCCCCCCCCCCCCCCCAACTTGCTGTGGTTCTGGGAAGGGAGAGTCTGTGTGATCTAACTGTAAATGATTAGGATTGATAAGCTGATTAATGATTACCCACTGGGAAGGAGGATTTGCCAGGTTTAGTCAGACCCAAACTATTTCAGCACAAGAAACAATAACAGCCAAAGTGCTTTCAAAGACCCTGATAATTGGGGGAATTTCCTCTTCTTTAATTGGATGCAAAGCCTAATAATACTTAATGTAGAAAAGACACTTAGAAAGTGAATTGCCTTCGTGTATCTGTCCCTTTATTTCCTTTGCAGGAAATGTTATTGTTCTTAACTTTTAGAACGGAGAGAACGGCTAATGAGGAGACATGTTTGGTTAAACTAAACAGGTGCGGTTCTGAAATGCTTATTTTTGACCTTCTACTTAATTTTTTAAATTGTTATCTCCCTCTTAGTGATTCATTGTAATACACATTTTTCATAAGGTGCCTTAGGCTTAGAAAACATATTTTAGTATTTCCTATTAATGCAGAAAGGCTGTTTTCTAAATGTTTTGTTCTCTTCTTTAGGATTTAAAAAATCAAACTAGTTTTGTAGAGCTCTTTCCCCAAAGTTCTAAAAAATTATGTGTTTTATAGTGTTTTGTTTTGTTTTTCACAAAATGTAGGAATGATTTGAAGTTTAAAATAAGGTGGTTTGGGGGGAATCCAAGGTGTCAGAGGGGTAAGTGGATGTTACTCTCACCTTCTCCCCGGATCAACTCAGAATTACAACTAAGTTATAGAAGAATCGACCTGAATAAGCAGCTGAAGACCAGCTAAACAGAAGCATTACCTCTAAGAACATACAGAAGAAGCCACTTCGAGACTGGTGGGAAGGGTGGAGATAGAGCATCGGCCTAGGGACTGAAAGGTCCCAGGTTCGATTCCGGTCAAGGGCATGTACCTGGGTTGCCGGCACATCCCCAGTAGGAGGTGTGCAGGAGGCAGCTGATTTCTCTCTCATCGATGTTTCTAACTCTCTATTGACACGGCACCAGAGTTAAGTTAGGGTTTTTCAAAATGCTGACACGCTGAGCTCAAAAGGTTCGCCATCACTGCTCTAGGGCAAGGGCCAATCTCCCACCTCTCCCCCACCCCATGCACCCCAACTGGCACCACAGTTGTGGTGCAGCCCCCCACACACACATGGCCACATCTCAGTCTGTTGTAGCTTAATGAATGCTACTGGCCTCACCTTGATGACTCCCTGGGGCTCCTCTCCACCACAAAGGTCTGTGGGCACCAGGAGGATGGCGCTGGCCTTGGGGCACCCTGAGACTTCTCCAGAGTGGCTGTAGACCCAGCCCTGGAGCTGGATTTGAATCTTATCAACCCTGTGGACACCACTCGCCCATACCTGGTGATCCCCTGAGAACCTACTCACACACTGGCACACACCAAGGACTCCTCCAGCGGTTTTGTAGGTAGCCTGAAGGATTCTATTTGGGATAAAATTGGGTACATTTGTGTATGTAATGAGATGAAACAGGTTCTGTCTGGATGCTTCTATTGATCTCAAGCTATTGGTAAGCCTGCTTTCAAATGGGAATGGATGTCATCTAATTTGGCTTCTCTCTATCTTTTATAAAGTATATCCTCATAAGCTGCTCGAAGTATTGTGCGTGACTGCGGCCATTGTCCTACTCATTTTCCTAGCCCTGCTACTGGAGTTAATCCAAGAGGACTTAGACCCTGTGACTTATGGCAGATAGATATTACTCATGTCCCATCTTTTGGCAAACTTTGATAGGTGCATGTTTGTATTGATACCTTTTCTCATGTTATCCTTCTCACGTACAGGGAGAAGCCTTTAAAGATGTAAGTCAACATTTATTCCAATGTTTTTCCGACCTAGGAATACCAAGGGCACTTAAAACAGACAATGGGCCTGCCTATACCTCTAGAGCTTTTAAAAATGTATGCTCTGCCCTCACTGGTTTGGCTCAGTGGATAGAGCATCAGCCTGCGGACTAAAGGGTCCCAGGTTC
>NW_005355115.1:425475-427370 GCF_000412655.1 Myotis brandtii
ACTTCCTTGTAGCTTAACAGAACAATAGAGTAGTGACCTTGGAATGGAGATAACAAACGCCCTAACCTTTGGAATAGAATGGATAGGATTAAAATTAACTGGTATAAATACAGATGTAACAGGAGAATAAAGACAGAACCTGGCTGGAGAACCTGGAGAGAACCTTGCTAGGCTGCTGATCAACTGAACACTGTCTCGGTGTCATTTCTTCTTCGCCGACTCCGTCCACACCTTTGGGAACCCCTGGACCTGCTGGGGTTGGACCCCAACAACACAGCGCAGCGGCTCGGCCTAACGGGGGAGGGTCCTTACGACGCCAGCACAGCCCGTGGACCCCGGCTTGCTTCAGCCACCATGCCGCGCTCTTTCCTCGTCAGGAAGTCTGCCTGCTCCCGACTGAGGCCCAACTACAGCGAGCTGCACGACTCTTCTCCAGAGTTCACCTTCCAGCAGCCCTATGACCAGGCCCACCTGCTGGCGGCCATCCCGCCTCCTGAGGTCCTCAACCCCACGGCCTCACTGCCCACGCTCATCTGGGACTCTCTCCTGGCACCACAAGCCCAGCCAATTGGCTGGGCCTCCCTTCTACCCCGGGAGATCCCCAAGGTTGTTGAGCTGACCTCACTGTCAGACGAGGACAGTGGGAAAGGCTCCCAGCCTCCCAGCCCACCCTCGCCAGCCCTGTCCTCCTCCTCCACCTTAGCCTCTTCCCTGGAGGCTGACGGTTATGCTGCCTTCCCAGGCTTGGGCCCATTGCCCAAGCAGCGGTCCGGGCTCTCAGGGGCCAAGGACCCCCGGTCTCGCAAGGCCTTCAACTGCAAATACTGCAACAAGGAATACGTCAGACTGGGTGCCCTCAAGATGCACATTCGAAGCCACACCCTGCCCTGCGTCTGTGGCACCTGCGGGAAGGCCTTCTCCAGGCCCTGGCTGCTACAGGGCCATGTCCGGACCCACACCGGGGAGAAGCCCTTCTCCTGCTCCCACTGCAACCATGCTTTTGCCAACCGCTCCAACCTACGGGCCCACCTCCAGACCCACTCAGATGTCAAGAAGTACCAGTGCAAGACGTGCTCCCGCACCTTCTCCCGCATGTCCCTGCTCCACAAACACCAAGAGTCAGGCTGCTCAGGGGGCCCCCGCTGACCCCCACGGCTGCTTCTGCCTCTCCAGACCCTCCCCTTGCAGCGGCCTCCCCCAGCTCTGGAAGGAAGGACCCCTGCATCCTTCCCACCGCCGTGGAATTCCCTTCTGAGCTCCCCTTTTGGCTGTTGTAGCTTCACAGGGCGCTGAGGACCATTTCCAGTGTGTCTGCTTGGGGGGCCTCGGTTGGCTCTGTGGACGGCTGATGGGAGGGTGGCCCCTTCTGGCAGCCACTGCTCCCCAGCGAGCGTTCTGGAGTTGGCCTTGATGTGTGGGCTTGTGTATCCAAAACTGTTTGGATACAGCTGCTTTGAGCTACAGGACAAAAGCCAACAGACTGATAGAGGCTCCCACCCCACTCAGGGGACCCCACTCCTCCCCACCCCAGAAACCCTCAGGCCACCTCTCCAGGAGGTGTGAGTAACTGCAGCGATCCACCCCGGGGGTGTCCACGGGGCCTGGGGGGCGGTCTCTGACACAAGGACATGTCTAGACCCCAGGATGCCCCAGGCCCGGGCAACAGAGCTTGCAGTCATTTATGCTTTTGAACAATTGCAACAGGTTCCCTTTAACTTGTACACTGACTCTCAATATATAGTTAAATTATTATTTCATATTGAGACCGCCTCTCTCCCACAAGGAAGAACAGCCATTTTTTCTTTGTTAACTCAGCTACAAACTTACATTCATAAACGAGAAAAGGCTTTCTATATTGGACATATTAGAGCTCATTCCTGCCTACCAGGACCCTT
>NW_005355115.1:428693-482151 GCF_000412655.1 Myotis brandtii
GATCTACTAACTCGCCCAGTAGTTTGTACAGCTCTAGAAGAAGCCCGGCGGTCTCATGCCATTCACCATCAAAATGCTTCTGCTCTCCGTCTATATTATCGCATATCTAGAGAAGCTGCTCGAAGTATTGTGCGTGACTGCGGCCATTGTCCTACTCATTTTCCTAGCCCTGCTACTGGAGTTAATCCAAGAGGACTTAGACCCTGTGACTTATGGCAGATGGATATTACTCATGTCCCATCTTTTGGCAAACTTTGCTAGGTGCATGTTTGTATTGATACCTTTTCTCATATTATCCTTGCTTCTGCACGTACAGGAGAAGCCTTTAAAGATGTAAGTCAACATTTATTCCAATTTTTTTCCTACCTAGGAATACCAAGGGCACTTAAAACAGACAATGGGCCTGCCTATACCTCTAGAGCTTTTAAAAATGTATGCTCTGCCCTCACTGGTTTGGCTCAGTGGATAGAGCATCAGCCTGCGGACTAAAGGGTCCCAGGTTCAATTCCAGTCAAGGGCATGTACCTTGGTTGCGGGCACATCCCCAGTGGGGGATGTGCAGGAGGCAGCTGATCGATGTTTCTCTCTCCCTTCCTCTCTGTAAAAAAATTAATAAAATATATTAAACAAAAGTATATCCTCATTTCTTAAATATCACAATCAATTTCCCTGTCTAAAGTCAGGAAAAAGACATTGATGTTAACCACTCATTTGTGTTCCAGTCAAATCCCAGCCGGTGAGTCTTAGTGGTTGAGCATTGATCTATGAATCAGGTTACAGTTCAATTCCCAGTCAGGGCACATGCCCGGGTTGTGGGCTCGATCCCCAGTGGGGGGCATGTAGGAGGTAGCCGCTCAATAATTTTTCTCTTATCATTGATGTTTCTATCGCTCTCTTTCTCTCCCTTCCTCTCTGAAAACAATAAAAATGTTAAACAAACAAAAAACCTTGAGTTCAGAATTATTATTCTGTACCTGCCATTGAATTAGTTCTCTTACAATTGTGAGCAATTGACCAGGAATCCACAATATAAACAGGCTTTAGGAGGACTATTAAAGGTAATAAATTGTCCTCCCTCTCCTGTAGTAAAACTATTCATATTAATTCATAATAATTGAGGCTTATTTTAAAAATTATTTATCACATTATTTATCAAAAAATTAAATTGGAGCCTTACCTTATACCACATAAAAAAAATCAACTGAAATAACTCCCTGGCTGAATAGCTCAGTTGGTTAGAGCATTGTCCCAATAGGCCAAGGTTGTAGGTTCGATCTCTGGTCAGGGCACATATGCGTCAACCAGTGAATGCATAGGTAAGTGGAACAACAAATTGATGTTTCTCTCACTCTCTCTCCCTTCCTTTCTTTCTCTAAAAAATAATTTGAAAAACTATTGAATATACACTTTTAAGAACTTAAAATTAACCAAAGACCTAAACATAAGACTTAAAACTATAACACTATGTTATTACATCAAACTAGAAAGCTTCTCTACAGCAAAGTGAAAAGGGAGCCCACTGTATGGGAGCCCACTGTATGGGAGAACATACTCACCAATGATACATCTGATAGAGTATTAATCTCCAAAATATATAAAAAACTTATATAACTCAACACCAGGAAGACAAACAATTCAATTTAAAAATGGGCAAAGGACCTTATGAATAGACACTTCTCCAAAGAAGACACACAGATGGCCAGTAGATATATAAAAAAATGCTCAACATCACTAATAATCAGAGAAATACAAATTAAAAGTACAATGAGGCATCACCTTACACCTGTCAGAATGAATGAATAAATAAATAAATCAACAAACAACACGTACTGGAGAGGATGTGGAGAAAAGGGAACCCTGGTGGGAATGCAGATTCGTGCAGCCACTGTGGACAATGGTATGGAGTTTCCTCAAAAAATTAAAAATGAACTGCCTTTGGCCCAGTGATTCCACTTCTGGGAATATATCCTAAGAATCCCAAAACACCAATCAGAAAGAATATATACACTTCTATCTTCATAGAAGCTAATTTATAATAACCAAGATCTGGAAACAGCCCAAGTGCCCATCATCACTTGAATGGATAAAAAAAGCTGTGGTATACCTGCCAAGCCTGGCTCAGTGGTTGAGCATCAACCTATGAACCAGGAGGTCACAGTTCAATTCCGGGTTAGGTGACATACTCGGGTTGAGGGCTCGATCCCCAGTAAGGGGTGTGCAAGAGGCAGCTGATTGATTATTATCTCTTGTAATTGATGTTTCTATCTCTCTCTCCTTCTCCCTTCCTCTCTGAAATCAATTATATATATATATAAAAGCTGTGGTACGTTTACACAATGGAATACTACTTGACTATAAAAAAGAAGGAACTCTTACCCTTTGCAATGGCATGAATGAACTTGGAGATTATTATGCTAAGTGAAATAAGACAGTCGGAGAAAGGCAGATACCATATGATCTCACTAATATGTGGAATCTAATGAACAAAATAGACTGACGAACAAAATAGGTCCAAAGACATGGAAGCATGGAACAGCCTGACAGATCTCAGAAGGGAGAGGGACAGGAGGTACTGGATTAAAGAAGGTAAAGAGGTCAGCCAAAGAACATATATACATAGCCCACAGCCCCAGACAACAGTGTGGCTAGGCCAGGGTGGGGCAAGGGCTGGGTGGAGGTGGGCAAAGGGGTGGTGGTGGAAGTCTGTAATAGTGTCAACAATAACCAAAAAGAATATGTGGTTTATTTGGGAAACTAAGAAATATTAGAAAATGGGGAAGAGAGGCAAGGAAGCTTGGCTGGCCTGGCTCAGTGGTTGAGCATCGACCTATGAACCGGAAGGTCACGGTTTGATTCCTGGTCAGGGCACGTGCCCTGTTGCAAGCTCAATCCCCAGTGTGGAGCGTGCAGGAGGCAGCCTATCAATGATTCTCTCTCATCATTGATGTTTCTACCTCTCTCTCTCTTCCTCTCTGAAATAAATAAAAAATTATATTAAAAAGAGAGAGAGAGGCAGGAAGAAAAAGCAATCCAGATGATTTGGGTTATCAATACAGTTACCACTATGAACAACTGAGACTTAATCCAGCTGGGGACTTGGGACCCAGTATAACACAAACTTCAGAACCAACTCCCCGATGAGGTGAAGCAATGGGATATTGTTCTACCAGTTTCCATCAGTCATTTTTAAGGTCTGCTCCCCAGATGTCTATGGGAGCCAGGTGCCGCAGAGTGAGCTCCAGTGTCTAGATAAAGTCTTGGGCAAAGGGGCCCCAGTGCTGGCAGCCGGACATACATAGTAAAGGCTGAGGCACCGACAGCATCTGCCTCAATGTATTTAATTCAGACTTTCCTTACTAATTCAAACGGGATGGCATTAATTCATTTGAATTGGAGGAGATTTCTTGATTAGGCAGATGTTTAATAACATACTTTAGGACTTACTGGATGGGAAGCATATACCAGGCACACCATCAGTCCCTGTAACTCTGTCTTTGAACTGCCTACATCTTTAGCGTCAGTCCAACTCTTTGCTTCCCAATTTGCTCTTCATCCCCTGCTCAAGTAAGGAAGAGCACTCAACAGTTTTCCAAAGAAGGAAAAACTTGGGTGAAAAATCTCAGTGTTCTTCTGAATGCTGTTAAATCTCATGTAGTTATTTTTGTATCCGAAAATGTCTGTAAGTATCTACAGCTCTTCCTGTGGGAGGAAGGGGAGGCAAAGATAGTGGGAAAATCTCTTGGAGGACAAAGCTAAGCTGTCTAGAGAATGATCAAAGCTTAATTTCATTTATGTTTCAAGGAACACCAGGGACCACTCTCTTTGTGAGACTTTTTGTGTGTGTGTGTGTGGAATTGTTTGCAACTTTCTCTCTCTGCTGTTTCCATCCCTTTCCTGTTTCCTGTTATATTTAACAGTAAAACCAAACCTCACTAAACAAAAAGTCCTTGGAAAACCTTCAAAAGGTTATGTGATTTCAAGGTGGTCATGGTTCAAATAAATTTTTCTGGTGTGTGGGACGCTCGCAGGATTAGAATCCTCCTGGAAACACCACTGAAGACCGAGGCCGATGGTCCCGTCCTGATGAGATGGGAAGCATGAAGGAGCCACAACACCTTTTCTCCTGACACCCACAGTAAGTGGCCTCGCTGGCTTAAAGCTGAGGAAATCCTCGCTACCTGAGAAAGTGGGAAGACAAGAAGTCTCTTGGGATATTAATTTGAAATCAAAACTGGAAACACTTAAATGTGAGGGCTGGGTTCTGAGACGCTGACAGTAAACGTACAGTTTAAATAGGTTTTGTCTGAAAATCTAATGTCTTACCATTTCTCACTTTGGGGACCAAACCCCTTTTTAAAAATATATATTTTTATTGATTTCAGAGAGGAAAGGAGACAGAAACATCAATGATGAGAGAGAATCAGTGATCGGCTGCCTCCTGCACGCCCTCCACTGGAGATTGAGCCCATAACCTGGGCACGTGCCCTGACCGGGAATTGAACTGCGAAGTCCTGGTTCATAAGTCAACACTCAACTACTGAACCACACTGGTCAGGCCCAAACCCATTTTTATGTAAAGGAATTCCTCAGCTGGAAGAGTTAGTGAGAGGAGATGTGAATGTTAACCATTGAGGAAATTTTGCTTTTCAGTTACCTGCCCAGCTTGTAGTCTTAGATTTACACATGCCTGCCCTTCCTGCTGCATGAATACTTGGCTTAGTATTCATGAGCTGTTAAGCCATGAAAAGACATGGAGGAAACTTAAATGCATATTACTAAGTGCAAGAAGCCAATCTGGAAAGGCTACAGACTGTGTGATTCCAAATATGACATTCTGGAAAAGGCAAAACTATGGAGACAGTAAAGAGATCAGTGGTTGCCAAGGGTCTGGGGTGGGAGTGGGGAGGGAGGTATAGTTTGAACACAGGGATTTTTAGGGCAGTGAGACTACTGTATGTATTATAATGGTATATACTGTATATGTCATTATACATTTGTCCAAATCCATAGAATATTCAACACCAAGAGTGAACCCTAATTTAGGTAGGGACTTTGGGTAATAATGATGTGTCAATATAGATTCACCAGTTTAACAGACTTATCATTCTGAGGGGGGATGTTTGTAATGGGCAAGGCAGTGCATGCGTAGGGACACAGATTATATGGGAAATCTATCTACCTCTGCTCAATATTGCCGTGAACCTAAAATTGCTTTAAAAAAATAAAGTATATTTTTTAAAAAGTGGCTTGGCTGGCATGGCTCAGTGGATTGAGCACTTTTCAATGCACCAAGAGGTTGCTTGTTCGATTTCCCATCAGGGCATATGCCCGGTTGGGGGCTCAATCCCCAGTAGGAGGTATGCAGGAGGCAGCTGATCAATGTTTCTCTATCATCGATGTTCCTATCTTCTCTCCCTCTCCCTTCCTCTCTCTCTCTAAAAAATCAATAAAAACATATATTTTATTTTTTAAAAAGTGTACTGTATGTTTAGCTATTTTACACTTACTGTATACCTCCTGCACAGCAGCTCCTTTTTCAGAAGACAACTGTCTTGGATCGATTTTGCCACCTAGTGGCGATCTAGGGGAACTAGCAAATGCAAGACTGCCTTCTTTTTCAGTCAGGAAAACTTGTAATATACCAGACGTCCTTTCAGATATTCACAACTCACAGCTCAGCAAATACCACTAAAGATAATATCTCTCTCTCTCTCTCTCCCTCTCCCTCTCCCCACCACACCCCCCTCCACCTTTACAACCTCCAACTGTTGCTATTCTTTCTGTTCAGGCAGTTTTGTCATTTCCAAAACCTCTCCTTTTTTCCCCCCCTAAATCTGTGAACCTCTCACTCAAGTTAATAAAATTTATATGTTTTCAGGCGTTATTAGACACACTGAAACCAATGTAATAAAGTCTAAAACTTTTGTGGCGCCCAGAATTGCCCTTCTTTCAGAATCCCCGTAAGCTTTAAAGGGATTAAATTAGATTTCTTTTCCTCAATCACAAGTATTTAAGGCAACATTTTAAAATCAATCAAAATATTACTTATACAGATGTATTTGCTGATATTTTTCAAAGGAAAACTGGTAAGATAAACCAAGAACTAACACAAATGACTTCTATAAGGGATGAGAGAGATCAGAGTTCAGTGCAGAAATAGAGAGACTTTGCTGGTTGTAGGCTTGTTTTTTATTAAAACAAATTTATTGAAGTATAATTACAGAGATAAAATTCACTCATTTAAGTGCACAAGTCAATGACTTTTAGTAAATTTACAAAGTTATTCAACCATCACCACAATCTAATTTTAGAACATTTCAATCAGGCCCCAAAGAAACTTGGCCTTTATTTGAAGTAACTCCCCATTCCCACCCTGCCCCAAGGGAAAGGAAGATGGGCCTCCTGTAAGACAGAGCATGGAGGGTTAGTTTCCCTTAGGAAATGGGTCTTTTTGTTGTTGTTAACCCTCACCTGAAGATATGTTTTCCATTGAAGAGAGAGTGGAGTGGAAGGAAAGGGGGAGGAGGAGAGGGAAAGAGAGAGAAACATCGATGTGAGAGAGACAAATCAATTGGTTGCCTCCTGCATGCATCCCGATTGGGGGTGGGGATGGAACCTGCAACCCAGGTAGTGCCCTTCACTGGGAATCAAACCTGCCGACACTCTAACCACTGAGCATGCTGTCCAGGGCCATAGTGCTTATTTTATAGATTCGTTGTGAGGATTGAATGAGTTGAGAAGTGTAAAGTGCTTGAAATATAACAAACATCCAATACTCATTGATATGGAGAACAGACTGGTTGCTGGAGGCAGAGGTAGGTGGTTGCTGGAGGCAGAGGTAGAGGTGGGGTGAGGGGTGGGCAACATGGGTGGAAGTCAAAAGGTGCAGACGTCCAGTTATAAAATTAATAAGTCATGGGAATGTAATGTGGAGCATGATGACTATAGGTAACAATGCTGTATTGCTTTTCTGAAAGTTGCTAAAAGAATAGATCTTAAAAGTGCCCATCACATGAAAGAAATTATTTGCAGCTACGTGTGGTGGCAGATGTTCACTAGACTTATTGTGGTCATCATTTTGCAAAATACACAACTATCAAATCATTGTTGTACACCTAAAGCAAATACAATGTTATATGTCAATTATACCACAATAAAAATAATTTAAAAAAATAGAGCTTCACTTTAGTTAGAACACCCCACTACAAAGGAAATGAAAACTGATGGATTTTTATTTATAAAATCATCTTGGGCCAATGTATAATATCCAGTTTCCTGTCAAAGTTCAAAGAGTCCACAACGCTGGTGGGATTTTAAGCAGGATGTATGATTCCATTTTGGGTACCCTGTTATCTGCCTCTAATCCACATGTCTATTTTTACCACGAGGTCTAATCCCAGGGATTCACTGTATCCTCAGAACTGGAGTGCCTGCAAAAAGTTAAGTTTTTAAGACATGAAGTTTGTAGCAGATGTAAGGCTAAAAAAATAACTAAATCTCTTAAGATAACAATTTTTAGATGGTTCCACATCCCCCAGGATGTCTTATCTGATTTAAGCTCCTTAGTAAATCAAAATATTTGTCCTGAAGACGACAACCAGCTTGGAAGGTTTCAGCAGATGGGATTTTTAAATAGCTCTGGGATACGTCAGCTTATGTGAAACAAAACAAAACAAAACAAAACAAAACAAAAAAAAATTAAAAAAATAACTATAATTTTTCCAGGGTTTTATAAAATTATAAAATAAACTAGTGGCCCGGTGCACAAAATTGGTGCACGGGAGGGGGGTTGTCCCTCAGCCTGGCCTGCACCCTCTCCAATCTGGAACCCTTGGGGGATGTTTGACTGTTGGTTTAGGTTCGATCCCTGTGGGATTGGGCTTAAACTGGCAGTTGGACATCCCTCTCGGAATCCGGAACCACTGGCTCCTAACTGCTCACCTGCCTACCTGCTTGATCACCCCTAACCACTCTGCCTGCCGGCCTGCTTGCCTCCAACTGCCCTCCTACCAGGCTTCTCGCCCCCAATTGCCCTCCCTTGCTGGCCTGGTCCCCCCAACTGCCCTCCCCTGCTAGCCTGGTCACCCACAACTGCCCTCCCCTGCCAGCCTGGTCAGGCACCCCAGTGAGGAACCCCACCCTGAAGGGGGTGTGACCAGCTGCAAACAGCCATCAGCCCCTCACCCAGGCTGGCTAGGCACCCCAACGGGACCCCCACCCTGATCCGGGACATGCTTCTGGGCAAACCAGCCGGCCCCACCCATGCACCAGGCCTCTATCCTATATAATAAAAGGGTAATATGCAAACTGACCCTAAGAGCAGAATGACTGAGAATGACTGGTCATTATGACACACACTGACCACCAGAAGGCAGACGCTCAATGCAGGAGCTGCCCCCTGGTGGTCGCCCCTAACTGCCTCTGCCTCAGCCCCCGCCACTATGGCTTTGTCTGGAAGGACATCCAGAAGGTCTCCTGGAAGGTCTCCCGGACTAATTAGCATATTACCCTTTTATTAGTATAGACGATTATTTGCTTAGTTATGGATTTCTGCCTAAACCTGTTTACAGACATTCTTCTGAGACCAGCACTTATGATGGCTGGGACATCATGCATCTATAGTTTTTCCTCAGTATCCACTGGGAATTGTTCCACAACTTCCCACAGATACAAAAATCTGCAGATGCTCAAGTCCCTTCAATAAGCTGGCATAGGTTTCGCATGTTACCTACACACATCCTCCTGTATACTTAAATCATCTCTAGGTTACTTATAACACTGAATGCAATGTAAATGACATGTAAATAGTTGTTACACAATATTGTTTAGGGAATAGTGACAAGAAAATAAAGTTTGTACATGTTTGGTACAGCAACCATTTAAGCCTAATATTTTGGATGTGCAGTTGGTTGAATCAGCTGATGTGAAACCCACGGATACAGAAGGCCAATGGTGTGACTCAGGTACTATGCCGAAAGCTCTTCATTTCAGTTTGTTATCAAGGATCCAAGTGCTCTTTTGGGTTGTGGCTCTGTGCAGACCTCATTCTTGCTAATACCATCACAGCTGCCATCTGCTCCATCTGCTCCTCATCCTGGATCAAGTTGTGTCTGTGATTTGGGAAGATGGTGAGAGCAGAGACATGTGTTGCTTCTGCTCCACACCCCTCCCCAGTTGTAGCTCAGTGACAAACACAGGAATCTCCATCCTGGATGGATTTTTATGATATCGGACCTTCTGTCGGTCGTGCTCAATGCAATCTACAGAAAGCATTCTTTTTTTTTTTATATTTTATTGATTTTTTACAGAGAGGAAGGGAGAGAGATAGAGAGTTAGAAACATCGATGAGAGAGAAACATCGATCAGCTGCCTCCTGCACACTCCCCACTGGGGATGTGCCCGCAACCCAGGTACATGCCCTTGATCCGTATCGAACCCGGGACCTTTCAGTCCGCAGGCCGACGCTCTATCCACTGAGCCAAACCGGTTTCGGCGAGAAAGCATTCTTACATTAAGCTCAGGAACATGACTTGGCTCCCGAATATTTCATAATCGTATTTCCTCTTCTCCACACCCACATGAGCAAGCAATATTTGCAAATCCTTTTGACTGTGTACTTGATCATTTATGTGAGGCCTCCTTGAGTGCTCAGGGCCTGGCTTTGTCCTCCACAGAGCTCCTGGTTGGGACCACAGTGGAGAGGGCCTTGTCAGGTCCTTGATGACCTAGACCCGTGGTCGGCAAACCGCGGCTCGCGAGCCACATGCGGCTCTTTGGCCCCTTGAGTGTGGCTCTTCCACAAAATACCGGCTCTTCCACAAAATACCGACTTCTGCGCATGGGCCACTAAGTTTAAATCGCACTGTACATGTGCGCCCACCTGTGGTATTTTGTGGAAGAGCCACACTCAAGGGGCCAAAGAGCTGCATGTGGCTCGCAAGCCGCTGTTTGCCGACCACGGATCTTAGACTGAACCTGGCCCTTAGCCGTGAGGACTAAGCAGGGGATACTAATCAGCAAGCAAAATATCTGACTGGCCTTTAAGTCTGGCATTTCTTGGGGTTCCTCAGCCCTCTTCTCCTCCCCAGGATATTCATTCTAATACCTTCAGATTCTATTATATATTGATGATGATCAATTCTGTAATTTCAACCCAGAACTCTCTCCTGAGGTTTAGTTCCACATAATCCGAAGGCTAGCAGGCCCCTCGTGTTGGATGTCCCTTGGCTATCCCGTGGAATTCGTCATCCCCTCCCTCCCCTCCAGAGTGCTGCAGCTTTAGCAGGTGTGTCTACGTCAGTGAGTGACACACCATCCATCCGATTTCTCCAAGCAAGTATCAGACTCGACTCCTCGTTCCCTACATCCCCCTTCAACACGCACAAATATACCTTCACTCTCTAGCTTCCTTGGTATTTCCAGAATTCATTTAATTCTTTTCACATCCACTGCCACTCCACCTTCACTGCCACTCCCAAAGCTTCCTACACGTCTAGCTCCATATCTTGTCCCTTTCTAATTCTCTAAGTGCAATTAAAAACACAATTCGGATCATATCACTCCTCTGCTTGAACTCTTTCCAAAGTCCTTTATTGTCGTCTAAATAAACACTATCTCAGCAACCACTAGTTCTCAGTTCCTCCAGTGCCGCCCACCCTTCTCCTCACTTGTACTTGGCTAACTCCTATTTAACGGTAAGGGTTGAGTTTGTTTTTTATTTCCTCTGGGAAACCTTCCCTGCATTCCTCTGTTCCCACAGTTCCTTGTGCTTAGCCTTCATAGCACTTGTATTACTTTACACTTACCTGCCAGTCTTCTTCATCATACTCTAAGTGCCAGGAGGGAGGGAACTGAGTCTAGTTCAGCATGGTGGTCCCAGTGCCTGGTAGGTGTTCTGCAAATATTATTGTGTGAGTTAATGAACTGACCCACCTCAACCAAAATCACCATCACTGATAAGTGGTTAGTGTATGTATATGTGCCCTACAGCATGGGAACAAAATACAAAATGGGAAAATCTTATATTGTGAGCCACTCAGGAAATATTTGATTCTTGCTCTATTCAGAAGGTATTAGAATGAACTATATAAAAAGGCAAGATGATTAATCCATTGACAAATAAGTAAAGAAGGTGCTAGGCCTTTGGAAATACTGAGGTGATTAAGGCCTGGTGATGTTCTCCAGGAGTTCAAAGTTGAGTGGGTAATAGACTCACAGGACTCTAAAGTGGGGAAGACACAAAGGAAATCCAATTCAGCCCCTCATGTTACAGGGGAGATCTAGATGCTTTCTACAGTGTCTTCCAAATGACTCAATAGTTCTATAAAAAGAGAACAACTTTCTGGTTACACACCCACACTTTTCCCACCTTCAATTAATCTACTTCCTTAAAAAGGGTGCATTGTATCAGCAACACTATGAAAATATAGCCAACATAAGCTCGCCTTGGAAAGGAAAAAAATGTATGGTCTGCCAAAGCTGCTGGGAGGATCAACATGTATCTGAAATCTTGGCATCATAAATGACTTAGGTGCACTGGTTCTCAACCTTCTGGCCCTTTAAATACAGTTCCTCATGTTGTGACCCAACCATAAAATTATCTTCGTTGCTACTTCATAACTGTAATGTTGCTACTGTTATGAATCATAATGTAAATATCTGATATGCAGGATGGTCTTAGGCGACCCCTGTGAAAGGGTCGTTCAACCACCAAAGGGGTCGCGACCCACATGTTGAGAACCGCTGACTTGGGGGGGAGGGTGGGAAATCTGTCTGTATGAAATAGTCAAAAAAATGATCAGGCCTAGCCGGTTTGCCTCAGTGGATAGAGCGTCAACCTGTGGACCCAAGAGTCCCAGGTTTGATTCCAGTCAAGGGCAATTTTCTGGTTATACATCCACACTTTCCCCACCTTCAATTAATCTACTTCCTTAAAAAGGCAGCATCGGTTGCAGGCTCTATCCCGAGCCCTGCAACTAATCGATGTGTCTTTCTCACATCAATGTTTCTCTCTCTCTCTAAAAAAAAAAAAAAAAAAAAAAAAAGCAATGGAAAAATATCTTCAGGTGAGAGGATTAAAAACAATAAAATTATCACTCATTAAAATAATCAAGCTATGCTGGTAGGATATGGAAAGAATTTGATTACACAGTTGTTTGACTCAAGTGTTTTCCTGGCCAGAAATGGGTTTTAAAAGAGACTGGTATCAAATTAAGATAGAATTAGTCTTGAATGGACACTTTCGGAGTAAAATGGCCATTTGTGCACCTTTGAACGTGTTGACATCAGGCAAAAGACAGGCCAACTGGTGTGCATCAGGTGAGCTGTGAGGAAGTGGCCTGTCAAAGACTGTTTTCCTGGGATAAAACAGGCCTTTTCACAGGGTGTGTGCCCCACCAGAGGAGACAGGCGCAAGGCAGCCTAGAATTAAAAGGTTGAAAATATCTACATCTTCAAGTCAGAAAACCAGAAATGCTCACTTATGGAGGACAGTCGATGCCTTAAATATCTTAGTTTCACTCCCGTGTCACCTGTTTCCTGGAGCTGGGCACAGCCCTAGGTGGGGTTTCACGTGCTCTGTTTTATATTTAGAGAACCACTGACCTTAGAAGCCCTCCCAGGCACAAAAAGTTATCTTTCAGAGGTTGCATAGATTGGCCACTGATGATGGTTGCCATGTCAGTATACCATAACACACACATATTCCTTTTTTACATATACATACATATACATTATATATATGTGTATTACTATTGCATGTACAGCTATACATTATTACAACTACTAGGAGCCATTATATTAATAAATCAGACTTTTCACCAGTCAAATTTTGGGCCTGGTTTTCCCTTTTTGATTTTATAATTCATGAGGGAAAGGGGGAAAAACTTTTCTTTTTTTGGTATTTAATAGAGTAGCAATGACACCGTTCCTTCAAATAGAAAAGCCAAAGTTGCCTCATCTCAGAGATTCAAACAGCTCTCAATTTATATGCTGATTTCATGTGGGCTAGAATGCAGTGGAATTTAAACTAGGCACCACAGAGAGAACCAAACACCCCGCATTCCCTAATTAGGTGAGCACCGAGGCTTGGATGATAGATGATGGGAACATCTAGGCAGGCATTGTGATGTGCTTTTTAAAATTTTTTAATGATTATAGGCTATGCTATTATAGAAATATATATGATTTTGATTTTGTTTACAGATACAATTTTCTCAAATTTGGAATTATAACCCCAACTTCACAGTTGAGGGGACAGAGGCTCATAGTGTGTATATAACTTGCCCAAGTTCTCCCTGCTGGTTGGTAGGGGAGCCAGGGCTAGAAGACAAAGACTGACTCCAGTGCCTGGATTCTTTCCTCCATCACACACTCTTTTTAGGTGAGAATTTTTTTTTAATTCTCACCTGAGGATATTTTTCCATTAATTTTTAGAAAGAGTGGAATGGAGGGGGAGAGACAGAGAGAGAGAGAAACATCAATGTGAGAGAGACACATCAATTGGTTGCCTCCCACCCGTGCCCCGACCAGAATCGGAGATCAAGCCTGCAACTGAGGTACCTGCTCTTGACCAGAATAGAACCCAGGCCCCTTCAGTCTGAGGGCTGACGCTCTATCCACTGAGCCAAACAAGCCAGGGGAATCACACACTCTCTTTAAACCATACTATTCCTCCTCCAGACCTGCCACTCCAGCATTTAACAGAGACCCAAACCCATGATGATTACTCAACAACTGCTCATGGAATTGAGGTGAACCCAAGAGCAGACTTGTTCACCATATAAGTGAACAGGACTTCAGTGGAAGAAGAAACCCAAGCAGCCACATAGACAAAGAGGTAAACAGGAACCTCAATGCCACACACTGCCTTCCTCACTGCCGCATCCAGCACGGGCAGGTTCAGTGAGCCTGAGGAGGGGCCGTGAAGGATTAAAGAAGACAGACAAAAGAATACAGCTGGGGCTCGGTGGAATGCTGCTTCTCTGATGGAGAGACAGCGCCCTGGCCTGCAAGCCAAAACTTTATTTTATAGTCAGAACACACAAAGCAAAACAAGGGTAGTGGTCAACATGTTTACAATGTTCTTGAGAGTTTCACCTTGTTTTGGCAGCACTTGCCGCACCTCCCACAGCCCATTAGCTACCTAGGAAGGAGCTAGGGAGGACTATAAGGTCAAGCTTGATTATGCTAAGAGAGCTCTGCCCTCCAAGCTGGGACTTGTTTGTGGCCCTGCCACAGGTCATTCCGAGGCTTAACCCTATAGCCGTTCCTGACACCTCACCACTTCCCAGCCCAAAGGAGAAAGACTTAAACATGACCCCAAATTATTTCTGCATAAGTAGAATAAAGAATTCAAAGCAAGTACTGCCAACTCACTTGAGAGATGGCTAGGAATGAAATTGGTTCCAACTGAGCAGAAATTCAATGTTGGCTCAGAAATTAGGTCAGTTATTTAAAATTGTGTCCCAAGGAAAGGCTGAGTGTCACAGGTAATTACCTTCAAACTTCCCAGCGTCCGGAGGGAGCCAACATTAGTTTCAGAGTGTATTTGTATAAGCATTGATTAGCCTCGTCCCCAGATTGGTTTTTATATTCACAGAGTTTACCCCCATGAGCCATACCATCAGTTTTCCCCAGCTCATTGAAAAATCTCATTTCCCAGCAGCAACAATTCTTTGTGTTCCTCTAGCATATCCTTCTTGGGGCAGACAAGCCATCATTCTCTTTGTTCTTAAGGAGGCAGTCAATTATAGATTTTTATAGTTAGGATTCTGAAACATGACATTTGAGACAGGCTTACTTTCATCCATAGGTCCCTAGGGCATAATCTAATTATGGACAAGGTATAATGCCTATAGTCTTACAGAGAACTCTGGAATAAAGGCTCTATATCAACCAGAGACATCAATAAGAGAGCATTAACTCTGAAGGCAGCATTTATTGAACACCAAAGAGGGTCAGATATGCCACAATGTGGTAACAAAGGATGGGTCCAATTTCCTATCTGGTTGTGGTGAAGCCAATAAGATTACCAAGATCTGTCCTACTCAGATTCCAATGACAAACAGGTCATATCTACCCTTCCACCAGAGTAGCAGCAACAAGTTTTCAGAGGGGAGCAGAATTGAGAAGACACTGGCTGGAAGGTTGGAAAAGGAAGGAAAAGAGCAAAGATGAACCCCCTATAAAGGGAGTTCTTGGATGGGAGGCTTGAAGACCAGCTCTGTTGGGAGCCAACACAACAGTGGCCAGACCATCCTCCAACAAGTCTTCACCGAGGAGATGGAGGTGATTTCTCCCTGGTGAGAGTTACATAGCCCTTCATCTGGGCCATCCAGTACAAGGGCCTTGTCTACTCTTACCTTGGCTCCCCTTGGAATATTTTGCTGGCTTCACGTCCCAACTTGTAACCTTCCTGGATCCTGGCAATCCCTGATACAGGAAGTTCACAGTGCATTTGACCTGTCCTAGACTAAGCCAGGGGTTAAATCTTCTGACACTTTGAATATTTGTAGTTGGAAAAACTAGCTTCAGGTCTCTATGACTCTGGAGTGACACAGCAAAATGCTAAGTATTGTAAAAAAAAAAAAAAGGTAAATAATCGGATTATTTTGTTGAGTACAGTTGTCATTCACTCATTCATCCAACCTTGAAAGGTCATTAAGGTACCAAATGTACTATCATGTTGATTGGTACTGTCCTAGGTACTGGTGATACAGCAGTGAGAAAACAATAGCAACAACCGCCCTTTGCCCCGTAAAACCAACCAAATGCCTACCAAATCCCTGACCTCATGGAGAGACGAGAAAATTAGATAAGACTATAGACTATAGTATGCTAGATGATGTTAAGCTCTGTGGGGAAAAATAAGGCATGGAGGAGGGATAAAGAATATGTATTGAGGGGTGGGGCTGCAATTTTAGAAAGATTTGCCAGGAAAGGACTCTGGGCAGGCAACATTTGAGTCAAAACCAGAAAGAGGTGAGGGAGTGAGTCATGAAATCCGGGTAGGGAAGATCATTCTGGGCAAATAAAAATGCAAATGCAATATCCTGAAGCTGGAGTTTGATGGAATATTCCAAGAACACTGAGGAGGTCAGAGTGGCTGAGTTGAGTGAGGGAGGGGCAGAGGGTAAGAAATAGGGTCAGAGAGGGAATTGAGGAAGGGGGTGTGGCAGGATGGAGGCAGGAGAGAGTGGGAGGACTTTTAGGCCATTGAAAAATGTTGACATTTAATCTGAGGGAGATGAGAGTCAATGACATCTGTTATATATAAATTTTTCATTTAATAAATATTTTGTGAGCAGATATAAAGAATACAATGATACAGCTAACTTTTCAAGGATATGAAAGTAATTAGTACCCATTTATGTAGAAGTACATTTATATGAATAGGCTATTGAAATTGCAGTATTTATCTGCTGTGTATTTGAGTATTTCCTTTCTTTCTGCCTCTGATATATCTACATCTCACTCTGACTTGGTTTATACTCTGTTCCAATGTCATCTATTCAGAGAGGCCTTCTGTGACTACTCTATCTGAAATGACATCTCCCATCACTCCCTAGTCCCTGTCAGATTTTATTTTTCTTCAAAGCACTTGGCTTTACCATCATTATAGAAGTCAATGGGTGGGTTTGTCTTTTATTTTAACAGCATCACTCTGGGTACTATGTTGAGAACATATTGAAAGGAGACAAGAAAGAAGCAGGAAGACTAGTTATTGATAGAATGTTGTTTCTCAATATCACATTTGACAGTTCACTTAGAAGAGTAAAAAAAAAAATATCACTTATCCATTTAAAGAGATGCACCAGGAGTTTGTGTGTGTATACACATTCTCTATTCTTAAACGACCCTGAGAAATACAATGCAATATCTAACAATTGTCCCCTGAATGTTTTGTCTCAATTATACAGAAACAAGTTAAAACCACCTGGAAAACACCCTCCTAATCTGAGAAATACCATTGTGCCAAGAATAGACAAATTTGTTGTAGTTACCAGTGAGGTTCATGAGCTGCCACCTTCCACTATGATACATACATATATATACTTTGTGACAAGGATTAGAAAGGACAGAATTTTAGAATTGCTCTCTCACTTAATTACTCTGCCTCAGGGGCAGCTGACACTTTCAGGCCCAGGGACAGTCTTCCCATTGTTAAGTAAGAACACAAAGGGAGACTCGCCTTGTCAGATGCTTCAGCTCTGCAGGATCTGAAACGAAATTGCACATCTGACCTGGCAACTCTACATTAAAGGAGCAAGAAAAACACGTCCTCCTAACATGCCAGATGGACCAATCCCAGAGGTGAAGTTTGTAGGTGGCTATTGTGTTCCTCACATTCCATTCCAGCAAGCCTTATTTTCTTTCCCTAATGGTTTCTTGAGATAGATAATATATTTTTATTTTGTATTTTATTATTTTAAAAGGTTTTTTTGCAGTAGGATAACATTTTAAAAATGGATACACTCATATCTTAATGAAAGGCCATTGAGGTCCCAAATGTCACTTTCCTCATAAAGCAGTGTGGATAGCCATGCAGGGCACTGCTCATTTCCCAGATGGCTTTGAAATAAATTGAATTATGTTCCTCCTTTCATTGATGCATTGCTCTAGGTGTCAAAGATGGGAAACTTCTTGGTACTTCACATGAAAAAGGTAAAAGTTGCTTGAGGTTTACAAACAAGGAATTTGTGAAGAGGAAGGAAAGAAGGAAGGAAGGAAAGGAAGAGTAAGGTAGAGAAGGGAAGGAAGGAAGAAAACTTCATTTGATCTGTATCCTTTTAGAAGCAAAAGTTAATGTGATCTTAATGTTTTTGGATACTCATTTTCCTGCACTCAGATTCCTACCCTCCTACTTCTTTCCCAAATTGAAAAAAAAGCAATGATTTCACTTTAAAATCATAGATACCATACATATCTATGATTTAAAAGTGAGATGGCCACTGTGTTGTTCAGTTTCTGATGATGCTGTCAAAGGCGGTCAGCTCATTTGATTCTACCACCTATACTGCATTTGAGGTTTTATGCACAGAACTGCCGGGATGCCATTCATTGCATCCAAAGTTGAGGGAAGGACTCCAGAAATATGTCTGCACAAAAATACAAAGTATTATGGGTTCCACTGCTTGGGTAAAGTAACCCAATAATTAATGTTGCTTTCCATCTGGTAATTCTTCTCAAGAGGAGATGTAAAAAAGACCTGGTATGAAAATGTGTGTGTATGCATTCGTGTGTGTGTGTGTGTGTGTGTGTGTGTGTTAATTCAAATGGCAGACAATCAACATGAATTGTGTAAGCACAGACTTACTCTGGCGAAAATTCAGAAATCTCAGAAATTTTTAAAAATGCACTTAAATTGCTAGTAAGGGATCTTAAAAAACATCCAACTAATTACTTATCTCTTCCTCCTCCCTTCCATTGATTGAGTGTGCCTTCCTTGCATTCAATAGTCATCCAGTCCATACCCAGGAATTTCTAGAGAGTTTCCACAAGATTCCCGGAGCCAGTGCATTTTCTTGCAATTTTATCTTGGAATGATGTAGGATATAAAAAGAGTCATAAAAATAAAAAAAATTAAAAAGGAGGAGAGCTATCCCTCTATGGCATGATTAAAATAATCGTTTTATTAATGGATAAAAACATATTATTGAGGCAGTTGAAAGATGCCACAGTGAACCAAAGTTATCACATCCTTCTAGTCTAAGTGACATTTCTCTTTAATTTGCTTATCCCTCTCTTTGGTATCTTATGTTGTCTTCTGTCCCATATCATCTGCCTTTTAATGGTTTCTGCTGTTATCAGAAGTTTTCAGTATTATTTGTAGTTAAGCCTAAATTTCGCCAACTGGATTACTCAAAATTAAGACTTAAAGTGGAGCCTGACCGGTGGCTCAGTGGTTGAGAGTGGAGCTATGAACCAGGAGGTCATGGTTCAATTCCCTGTTACGGCGTATACCTGGGTTGTGGGCTCGACCCCCCAGTGGCAGCCGATTGATGATTCTCTCTCATCACTGATATTTCTATATCTGCCTCTCCCTTCCTCTCTGAATCAATAAAAATAGATTTTTTTTGGGGGGGGGGGGAGACTTAAAGTGGAGTCTCTGAATTGTCCTCAGTTGAAGCTGTAGCTACTGCAGAGATTGGGGAACTGCGGGGATGCTAAGCTGTTCCTCTTGCCTCTCTCCCGCTTTGCACTGCAAACTGCAGGAGGCAGCCACTGGGAAAGGGCCCTGTTGTATATTTGCCGGTCCTTCCTGTGAACTCAAGCTGCCCTGGCCGCACAGCCACAGTGGAGGGAGCTGTGAAAGTCCCTGGATCTTTGGACTGGAAAAGACTGGTTTCCAGCCTGAGTCTCCAGCCTCCTTTCCATATTTGTTTCCCACTATAAAATTCCCCCTCCACCTTTGACCTCTCAGGACAATATCGGTTCACTACTCTGTGAGTACTCGTGCATGGCAACGCGAAAGACCTAGGATCTCTTCAGATTTCCTGCTGCCATCATCTGGCCAAGCAGAGCTGTGACTGCTACAAAGGCTTTGGCACATCCCTCCTCGCATCAGTCCTTTTTGGCACAGGCACCTCTTCCTGGGCGCCTCCTGTTCACAGGCCATCGATAGCTCCTAGGGTAGTCGGGAATAGCTATGGATTGCTTTGTCTGCTTATTATACTTTCTTATCCTCCTTCGACAGGTAATTCTTGGGGTAATTGTTTCCTTTTTTTCCTTATTTTCCTGGTGAGGCTACCTTAGCCCCTATACACATTGGTCATGTGACCCAAGCAGGCCCAATCAGGGTCTTATTTGAAATTCGTAAAAGGGGCATAAAAAGAAGTCCTTTTTGTGTATGGGCCTGAGGTTAGGACCTCCCTAAGCCATCTTCTGTATTGTGTGGAGCAAGCCTGTCTCTGGGATGAAACCAAGGAGAAGCGTAGGGTTGGGTGATGGGTGACCCAGGGAGAGAGGAGGAGTTTGGTGTCAGGGAGTCTCCCTCTCCTGAGGCCTGGCTCCTGCAGCTCACTTTTCTGTGAATTGGCCCGGTGTCCCTCCCAGATAAGTGAGCTAATACATTCCCTTTTATTTCCCCTCTTAAATTAAATTGAGTTGGGTGACTTTCTCTGGGGACCTGGCTAATACAGGCATCCCTTCCTGCCCCATCGCTGCCTGGCCTTTCTGTGAAGAGCCCAGTTTTCAGATGATTCTATATCACTCTCTTCCAGACCTTCCGTAGTTGACTCCGTCTCTTCTGCTGCCCTTTCTCAGCCTCTTCTCCCCTCTTTCCAAAGGGACAGCTAAGATAATCTGCACCAATGTCTCAATAGCCTGGTCTTTTCCAAAAACATGTTTGAATACTCCTAGAGGTATGTTTGTATATCTCATGTAATGTTTTACAGCCGGAAGAAGACACACCCTATTATCTACGTAATCCAGTCTAACAAAGGAGCCTTAAGGCTCCTTTCACACAGACATACCCAGACACTCTCATCATGGAACCTCCGCTTTTACAGTGAGTTGCAGGATATTTATTTTCCCAGCAGCCGGTACTGGTTTCCGTATAGGGTGAGCTCTGTCCTGTTGAACTGGTCATCTTCGCAGTTCACCATGTGGCCTTGCTTGTTGTTTCTGGAGTCACTGAATGCTTGGGTATGAATGACATTTGTGTGGAAACACATGGGTGGATGTTGGTGGAGAGCATAAACTCAGGGAATCTGGAGAAATATTACTTAACTCTTGCATATATGCATGCAGATTCACAATTCAGGGCAATTTACTAAGGAACTACTTGGCAGCAAAGAGAAACCGCTGACATCTCTGTAACTTTTTTTAAAGACCCTTTGTGCCAGAACCGGTTTGGCTCAGTGGATAGAGCATCGGCCTGCGGACTCAAGGGTCCCGGGTTCGATTCTGGTCAAGGGCATGTACCTTGGTTGAGGGCACATCCCCAATGGGGGGTGTGCAGGAGGCAGCTGATCAATGTTTCTCTCTCATTGATGTTTCTGGCTCTTTATCCCTCTCCCTTCCTCTCTGTAAAAAATCAATAAAATATATATATATTTTTAAAAAAGACCCTTTGTTAAACTTCAATTATCTTCTAAAAGGGTATCCCTGGTGTTAACTTGAATTTGTGTCTGGGGGCATGCCGTCTAAAATAGTTACTATAGCCCTGGCCAGTTTGTTCAGTGGTTAGGGTGTCGGCCCTTGGACCAAAGAGTCACAGGTTTGATTCCTGGCCAAGGGCATGTACCTCAGTGGCAGGTTCGATCCTGGCCCTGGTCGGGGGGAGTGCAGGAGGCAACCAATTGATGTGTCTCTCTCACGTCAATGTTTCTCTTTCTCCCCCTCTTCCCTCCCTTCCACTCTCTCTAAAAATCAATGGGAAAAAAATCCTCAGGTGAGGATTAAAATAATAATAATAATAACAACAACAACAACAACAACAGTAATTATATTTGTTGAAATGTGAAAGTAGGTTGCTAGGCCCAAACTTGTCAGCAAAGGAAAATATAGTATTTACATGACCAATAAACTCTTAATGGCATCTAGAAATCTAAGGCAAGAGAAGTCATTTGATTCTTCCCAAAGTGCCACTGTCAGGAAATCTTGCAGAGGGAAGATGATCTAATGTATTCCAAACCGGGTTCCATGTGTCTATTAGCTCTTAACCTTCTGCCATTAAAAGGAAAACTAAGAACAGGCTAAGATAGAGGCACATAAAGAGGCAATGTCTTTATCCCAGCAAGTCTCCTGCCGGCTAAGGGAGGAAGAGATGGAGGTCTGGCTTATTGCCATTCTCCATAGAATCTGAGTTTTTACTCCCCAATTTCCACAGAGTCGAATGATGAACAGACAAAATTCTGAGAATGGAGTCAAGTGAGTGACAATTTAGGTTTAGAGGTTTCTCTTTGGAAACTAAGGAGAAAAGAAGACCGGGGCAAAATGATTTAGGATCGTAAGAATTTAGTAAGAATGAGTGAATAAAAGACCAAATAAATGTTTTTAATATATTTTTATTGACTACAGAGAGAGGAAGAAAGAGGGAGAGAGAGATAGAAACATCAATAATGAGGGAGAATCATGGATCAACTGCCTCCTGCACTCCTTGACTGGGGATCAAAACCACAAACCAGGTATGTGTCCTGACTGGGAATTGAACCATGACTTCCTGGTTCATGGGTCCATGATCAACCACTGAGCCACACTGGCTGGGCACAAATAAATATTTGTTTCCGTTCTTTTTTTTCAGGTATCACCTGAAGATATGTTTATTAGTTTAGGGAGAGAGGAAGGGAGAGAGAAATTGGTTGCCCCCAGTGATTGGGGATCAAACCCAAGACCTAGATATGTTCATTGATTGGAAATCAAACCTACAACCTTTTTGTTATTCAGGACAACAACCTGGCTGAGTCTAGTTGTTTCTATTCTTAAACTTCGGTCAGCAGACTTAGTATAACTTAGTAATCCTTGGTGAAGTTAGCTATTTTTATATACAGTTCTGTTTTTGTTTTAATTACGCCAAAATTTCCAGCTCTAGCAAACCACATCCATGGCAAAGATTCCTGTTTCTCCAGGTGCTTACCCAGACCATGACTGTTTTCCTGGTGTCAGTACAAGCAACATAACTCAAAGGATATCCTTTCTAGCATTAAGTTACCAACCTAAAAATATGGCCATGATGGCACACCATACTCCCACTCATAGATGCCGCTGCTCTTTTCCTGTTATCCTAGCAGCTTCTTTTTCTTAAATCCAGGTGGATAGCAGTGTGGGAAGCTGGAATCCAGGGGAACCACAGTGACTTTAATTTCTAGCTGTGAGGGAGAGCATGCCCCAGGGGCCATCCTCCCACCATAATATGGATGGGAACAGGCTACAGAGATCAAGGAGGCAGGACCTGGCGAGCGTCCAGGTAGACAGCTGGACACTTACTGCCAACGTGTTCTCGGGGGAGCTGGCCTCCGGCATCCTCTGCAGTGGCCCACGGATGTGAATAGGGTGTGCTCTGAAGAACAATTACTTCCCCATTTGGGGGTGATGCGGTTTACTGTTAAGTGAATACGGGAGTTTTAAAGAGTGAAATATATTTAAAAAAGGTGAAATATCAAATATGGAGTAGAAAGGGCATAGAATGGACTAGAAAGGGCATAGATGAGTTTAAATAACTCTGCTTATTTAAAAGGGCATAAGTAAGGGAAATCAGACAACCATGAAGTTAAATCTGGGCTTCACCACTTACTAGCAGACTTAGTTATAATCTGTCACATAGGAGACACAAAATTCTCACTGAACAAAATTCCTAAAAATTCACTCTTCTGCTAAATTTTAGAATCTTGTAGCTCTTCCTGTACAACCCAATTCATTGTAATTTTCACCCTCTGAACCAGTTTTGCATTTCACATTTATACAAACTACTTGGCTATTAGTGGATATTAAGTAGGGTCCTCTTGAGAAACAAAATCAATAGGAAATCTACAGGAGTAGATTTATTGCAAGAATTTGGCCCATGGGGGATGAGAAGTCTCACAGTCTGCAGTCTGCAAGCCAGAGACCCAGGAAAGCCGGTGGTGCAGTTCAATCTGAGTTCGAAGGCCTGAAAACCAGGACAACCAAGGGCAAGAGAAGATTGATGTTCCAGCTCAATTGGGCAGGAAAAGCTGAATTATTCCTTTCTCTGCCTCTCCATTCTGTTCAGGCCCTTAACAGATTAGGTGATGCCCACCCACACTGGGGAGGGCAAATCAATTTACTGAGTCCACTACTAATTTGATCTGGAAATACCCTCACAAACACACTCAGATATAATGATTAGCTGGCATCCCATAATCCAGTCAAGTTGCCCATAAAATTAACCAGTATACAGTAGATGCTGTTACATACTACTGTGTGTATGTATAAATATATCTATCCTATTTAGTATTTTTCCTTTTTCTTTACTTTTTATTTTTAAACCCTCACCTGAGCATATGTTTTTATTTATTTTTAGAGAGAGGAAAGGAGAGAGAGAAAGAGAGAGAAAAAGAGAGAGAGAGAGAGTGAAAGAAAGAAAGAAAGAAAGAGAGAGAGAGAGAGAGAGAGAGAGAAACATTGATGTGAGAGAGAAACATCAATTGGTTGCCTCCCATATGTGCCTAAACTGGGATTGACCCCAAAACCTCAGTGAGTGCCCTGACTGGGAATCGAACCTGCAATCTTTTGGTGTATGGCTGACATTCCAATCAACTGAGCCACCAGGCCAGGGCTGAATACTTTTCCTTTTTCCATGATTAGAAAATAAATCTCATAATGGCAGAAAATGACTGGGAAAACCTGCAATCTTTTGGTGTATGGCTGACATTCCAATCAACTGAGCCACCAGGCCAGGGCTGAATACTTTTCCTTTTTCCTCCATCTAACCATGTAGGTTGCAGATCCCACAAATGCAAAGGCTGCTGACTTCATAATGCCTAGGCTTCATGACTCATAATTTCACTCCCTCACATTCTTTGAGTCAAAGCATGTCAAAATGCAAGTCACTTGGTATGAGGAACTAGAACCCACCTTTGATAGGAGGAACTGTAAAATTTTGTAGCTATGATTTATAATCTACCACAAACCTAAAAGTTAAAGGAAGTCATATCTAAAATTTGGTTTCTGCTCTACCTTAGGTCTAGCGTTTATATAGATCCCTTTAGACTTATTTGTATTTAAAACATTGGTTTGTCTTTTTAGTGCCATCTGCATTTTCTGTTCCAGAACATTGACCAAGGATTAGCGTAGTTTTGAGTACTATCAAGATTTTTTAAATGCCATTTAAAAAGTAATTAATGGGAAGTTGATGTTATTATTGTGAAATAATGATTCCATTTGATAGATCCTGTTTTGTGTTCTTTGACTTTTCACTTAATGTTCCAAAAAAAGATTTAATTTGTGATAAATTTGTATGTAGTGCTATGATCTACCATATTATCAGAGACTGTTGTCAGATATCATCTGTAAGATTTAGTAATGTTCTTTTTACTTTCAGTTTTTATTTCCATCTCCTAGTCAAAATTTTTTCACCAAAAAAGATATTTAAGCCTTAAGAAATAAAATTAACTTTTAAAGTTCCTTTAAGCTTTTATCACTTCATTTTGGAGACTTAATTTGACTAACCATATATTAGACCTTTTGATTTTTGTTCTAGATGAAAAATTTCCAAAATCTCAAATAGATCAAATTCCAAATCTGTACTATTGTGCCATACTATTACTTTCTATATTATTACTTTCATGTAACATCTATACTATTTGTACTATAATATTACTTTACATTTATACTTTACTATTATTACTGGCTAGGGTGAGGGGCCGTGGGTGGTTGGCTGGCCGGCCCCGTCTCCTGGTCGAACTGCCGGTTGAACTCCCCATCGAACTCCTGGTCGAGGGGACAAATTGCATATTAGCCTTTTATTATATAGGCTCACCCACTATCATCCAGACTTTGATATATAGTACCATATTATGGGTATGCCTTAAAACCAATGAAGTTTAGTTACTGGAAATGTAAGGGAACCTTTTTATTATCACAGTCTTGCTTATTACCTGGTGTCTTATTATAAATATGGAGGCAGCAGTGAGAGAAGGTCATGATGTCATCATGCTATGATAAGATAAAATAAAAGCTTGATTTGAGACAGTGACCTAAAAAAGACATGTCCTTGAGCTCTGGCCTAGTGGCTCAGTTGGTTGGAGCATCATCCTGTACACCAAAAGATTGCAGGTTCACTTTCTAGTCAGGGCACATACCTAGGTTTCAGGTTCAGTCCCCAGTCAGGGTACGTATGGGAAGCAACTGATCTATGTTTCTCTCTCACATCGATTGATCTCTCTCTCTCTTCTCTCCCCCTCTATAAACATATCCTCGGGTGAGGATTAAAAAAAAAGAAATATTTTTTTTTTATTGATTTCAGAGAGGAAGGGAGAGGGAGACAGAGATAGAAACATCAATGATGAAAGAGAATCATTGATTGACTGCTTCTTGCACTCCCCCTACTGGGAATCAAGCCCACACCTGGCATGGGCATGTGCCCTTGACTGGAATCGAACCCAGGACCCTTCAGTTCACAGGCCGACACTCTATCCACTAAGCCAAACCAGTTTGGGCAGGGCTATGTTTTATGTCTCTGTATATTCACTTCAGCAAACATAAGTCCTTTACTGTGAGAAAGAACTCTTTTTTTAAAAAAATATATTTTATTGATTTTTTACAGAGAGGAAGGGAGAGAGTTAGAAACATCGATGAGAGAGAAACATTGATCAGCTGCCTCCTGCACACCCCCAACTGGGGATGTGCCCACAACCAAGGTACATGCCCTTGACCGGAATCGAACCTGGGACCCTTGAGTCCGCAGGCCCACGCTCTATCCACTGAGCCAAACCGGTTAGGGCAGAAAGAACTCTTTTGATCTATTCACCTGCTCTCCCTCTAACCCCTGGCAGCCACTGATCTTTTTACTGTCTCCATAGCTTTGCCTTTTCTAGAATGTCTTATAGGTGGAATCAAACAGTATGTAGCATTTTCATATGGACTTCTTTCACTTTGAAATATGTACTTATTGTTCCTCCATGCCTTCTTATAGCCTGATAGTTCATTTGTTTTTAGTGTTGAATAATATTTCATTATCTGGATGTATCATAGTTTATTATCCATTCACCTATTGAAGGACATCTTGGTTGCTTCCAAGCTTTGGCAATTATGAATAAAGCTGCTATAAACACTCATGTGCAGTTTTTATGTGGACATAACTTTTGTAACTCCTTTGGGTTAATTATCAAGAAGTGCAATTGCTGAAATGTATGATAAGAGTACCTTCAGTTTTGTAAGAAACGGCCAAACTGTCTTCCAAAGTGGCTGTATCATTTTTCATCTTCACCAGCAATGAACAAGAGTTCCTGTTGCTCCACATCCTTGCTAACATTTGGAATTATCTGTATTCTGGATTTTGGCTCTTCTAGTAGGTGTGTAGTGGTGTCTCATTGCTTTAGTTTACATTTCTCTGATGACATATGATGTGGAGCACCTTTTCATATGCTTATTGGCCGTCTGTATATCTTCTTTGGTGAAGAATGTAGGAAAGTTTTTCATTGAAAACACAATATTTTCAATATAGGCTATTCAGGTAATATATTTCTTCTTGAGTAAGCTTAAGCAGCTTATATCTTCCAATAAATGTGTCCATTTTATCAAAGCTGTAAAATGCATTGCCATCATGTTGCATTAATATTATCTTTATTATCACTTTAAAATCTGTAGAATCTGTCATTGTGTTTCCTCTCATTTTCTTGATATTAATAATTTACTTCTCTTTTACTCCTCATTAGGTAGCCCCTCAAAGATGTGTCAATGTCCTAACCCCTCAAACCTGTAATGTGAGTTTATTTGGAAAAGGAATCATTGCTGACAAGAAACAGCAAAACTGTCAATCTCTGGAGCATTTGAGATCTTAATCTCTAGCATATGTCATTAGTTTGGCTCAAATAAATGCTTATAAAAATAGAAACAAATAAGAATGCCATCCATCAAGTCACCGCTGTTTATAAATTAATCTAAATCCCCAAATAAAGGAATTATGAGAATAGCCCTAGATATTAATTGCCTACTGAGAAGTAGGAACTCTGAACAGAAGTAAGGCTCAGTAAGGTTGATGTCTGTGTGTGTTCCGCTGCCTACCAGTGCAGGTGTTTGGAGACAAGAAAGTGGGGGAGGATAATATCCACACGTGGAAACCAGCTCTCCAGTGGTGCTCCTATAATTAACTCCGTTAATGGTAGACTATGACCCATGTGTTTGATGTCTGCTCTTTCCTCAGACCGACTGCCAAAACAACACCTTTTGGAAGAACTGGAGAAGGGATGCAAGGGAACCAGGCCTGACACATGCCGCTCCTGGTGTCTGGTGGCCTTCAGATGGAATCCCTACCGTAGCCTAAAAGGCTACAAACTCTGGCCTCATAGCACATCCTCCCCTTTCACTCCCCTCTGTTCTCAATGTCTTAGTCCTGGTCCTTGGAATGCCAACTATGCTTTATTGCCTGTGTCTCCCCTCGGAACTCTCTTCTCCCAGATATTCACATGCGTCATGCCTTCACACTTCATTGCTCCCTTTTTTCCTGGCTTCCTTATATAAGATAGTACCCCCAGCCAACTATATTCCTTTACCCTACTTGGTTTTCCATCACAGCATTTGTCATTGTATTGCATGTGTATTTGCTAATTTGCTCATTGTCTCTGTCTCGCATGAGAACATAAGACCCACAAGGGCAGGGACATGGCCTAGTTCATTGCATCATCCTCTGTGCCTAGAACAAAAACTGGCATTGAATGAGCTCCCACTAAATATTTGTTGACTTCTGCGTTTCACTCTTAATTGCGTATTTTTCATCAGAGCTGGAGTTCCAGGTTGGTACTTTTGCATGTGTTCTTTGTGATTTAAATGATGCATTTCTCTAGGGCCAAGAGCTTTGCTTCCATTTTTTGTTTTACTTTTTCAATTTCCTTTTGATAACACATATCTTTGTCTAATCAGCTTTTGTTATTCCATCCAAGCAATTAATTAGTCATGATTTAAAGGACTAGTTAGAAGTTTGGCTACATAGTATGCTAGACTTTGGAGGCCTCCAAGCATAGCTGAGCTAATTCATTATATAAACTTTACAACCATAGACCACTAAACATAGGCAAGATTAATAGAACCTTATAAGAGGATTTACAGCAGATGATGGAAACATGGACTCCCTGAATTGTTTATTATTTAGTTATGTTGGGAAAAAATGGTTACTAGTTACTCTAATGTAATTACTGGTTACCAGATATAAAACTATAAATCCATGAGGGTAATGATCTTGTTCATCTTGCTGTCCTCTGTATCTTCATGATATATGTAACTATCTCATGGCACATGTAAACTAATCATTGAAATTCTTCAGCACATCAAAGAATAAATTATATTTTTTGCTGATCTGATAAAAAAGACGTATACATTTGATTGACTTACAAGTATAATAATAATAGTAATTACCTTTTTTAAAATATATATTTTATTGATTTTTTACAGAGAGGAAGGTACATGCCCTTGACTGGAATTGAACCTGGGCCCCTTCAGTCCGCAGGCCAATGCTCTATCCACTGAGCCAAACCAGTCAGGGCAGTAATTACTTTTTTGCTCCAAAGTGACTTTTAAAAAAAAATATATCTTTATTGACTTTTTATAGAGAGGAAGGGAAAGGGATAGAGAGTCAGAAACATCAATGAGAGAGAAACATCGATCAGCTGCTTCCTGCACACTTCCTACTGGGGATGTGCCCGCAACCAAGGTACATGCCCTTGACCGGAATCGAACCCAGGACCTTTCAGTCTGCAGGCCGATGCTCTATCCACTGAGCCAAACTGGTCAGGGCTCCAAAGTGACTTTTTTAAAAAGTCAGATATCTATTCTTGTATATAAAGATTTCTGGTATCAAGAGTTAATGTGACCAATATGATGAAACTCTATTATATGACCTATATATTTATGGTTCAAGCAAGACAGGGCATTCACACTGGATGGCTATTGTTGTTTGGCTATTGTCATTTTTTAAAATTTAACAATCTAAGGGGAAAGAGGTCATTGCCCCTGATTAAATAGTCAGATAATGCATGTTTTAAAAATGCTTGCAGCCCCAGCCGGTTTGGCTCAGTGGATAGAATTTCGGCCTTCGGACTGAAGGGTCCCAGGTTTGATTCTGGTCAAGGGCACATGCCCTGGTTGCAGGCTCAATCCCCAGTAGGGGGCGTGCAGGAGGCAGCTGATTGATGAATCTTTCATCATTGATGTTTTTATCTCTCTCTCCCTCTTCCTCTCTGAAGTCAATAAAAATATAATTTAAAAAATTATTGCAGCACACCGGTTGAAAAAATCTCTGCTATAGTAAATTGAATGGTGGGCCCCAAGAGATACGTCTATTCTATGTCCTAATCCTTAGAGCCTGTGATTATTATCTTCTATGCCAAAAGATATGATTAAGTTAAGGATCTTGAAAGGGGAGCTTATCATACATTATCCAAGTGAATTCTAAATGCAGTCACACATACTCTTATAAGAGAGGAACATGCAAGAGAAGACACACAGATAACCAAAAAGTCAATGAGTAGTGTGGTCACAAGTCAAGAAATGCTGACAGCTACTCCAAGTTGGAAAAGACAAGGAACAAATTCTCCCCTATAGTTACTGGAAGAGTGTGACCCTGCTGACACCTTGATTTCAGATTTCTTGCGCACAGAGCAATGAGAAAATAAATTTCTTTTATTTAAAGATACCCAGCTTGTGGTGAGTTGTTACAGCAGCCATAGGAAACTAATGCACTCACTCACAGAGTCTCTTTTTAAAAAAATAATTGAGTTGCCATCAATTTTGTTAAGGACTTTTTAAAAATACCTATATTTTTATTGATTTCAGAGAGGGATAGGGAGAGAGAGATAGAAACATCAATGATGAGAGAGAATCATTGATCGGCTGCCTCCTACACACCCCATACTAGGGATCGAGCCCACAACCTGGGCATGTGCCTGACTGAGAATCTAACTGTGACCTCCTGGTTCATAGGTCAATGCTCAACCACTGAACCACACTGTCTGGGCTTTAAGGGCCCTTCTTAATCATTTGGTATTCTAATCAGCCTTTTATTCTGATTTTGTCATTATTTTTAATCTTATTTTCCTCCATTGTAAACTGGTAGTGCCCTGCCAGATCCTCCTTTATCAATGGCTATTGTTTGTGATGTGGGTGGTTGTCTCGCTGCCAGTCAGGGTGAGTATTAATTTTATAAAACGATCCTAATGATCCACCCTTAGCAAATACTGACAAATTATGACCACTTTTGCTTCCTTAACCAATTCATCAATGGAAAGTCAGAATAGAGAACTCACCTGAACTCATTGGAAGGATTATGAATTCAAAGAGATCAATGTGGACTTGGTAGGATAGTCAGAAAAATCTACAAGGAAATACTTGGTCTGTGTTCTGAAAGATAGACCAGGATTGGATTAGGGCATTCTAGGACTTAGGTGGTTTATGATCTGAGTCACTTTCATAGCCAACTTTATTTGGTAGGGTGCCATGAAACCTCACTCATTCAAGCTATGTCTAAGGTTAGGAGGCCCACTGGGCTTCAGTGATGAAGACAGAGTAGAAAATAGAAGAAGCAAGTCTAGGTGGAGTTTCCATCCCATATTTTCACTCTGTTTACCGTCTTTTTCTGAGTGGCTGGAGAGTGGCAGATGGGCACCACTTAATTACCTAAGCAGATAGGAAGTGAGAAGGGTGAGCACGGTGTTCGGCTGTCAGGCTAAGTGGCATGTGCTGTTCCCTCCACCTACCGAGCTCAGCTGTGCTCTGCCACTCTGAGCAGGCCCTGGAGTCCTGACCCAACACAACAAATTAATAGCCCAGCTCTTTCATCTATTTTGTAGCTACATTCTTCACACAGCCTGTCAATTAAGATTATATAAATTGAATCTAATTTTCCCACATTGGGACACAGCATTGGATGCAGATGTCTAAAAATCTAGATCAAGCCCTAACTGGTTTGGCTCAGTGGATAGAGCGTCGGCTTTCGGACTGAAGGGTCCCAGGTTCGATTCCGGTCAAGGGCATGTACCTTGGTTGCGGGCACATCCCCGGTAGGGGGTGTGCAGGAGGCAGCTGATCGATGTTTCTCTCTCATTGATGTTTCTAACTCTCTATCCCTCTCCCTTCCTCTCTGTAAAAAATCAATAAAATATATTTTAAAAACAACAACAAACAAACAAACAAAAAACGTAAAAAATATCTAGATCAAGTCCAGGTCAATTAGATTTTCTAGGTTTGTGGCTCTCAACATTCTTGTGTTTTTTTTTCTAAAAGATTATAACACTCCTCTACTCCAATTCAACCAGGTGTGGCTTTCTTAGTATTTCTTTTTAAAAATTAAATTTTATTTTATTTTTTAATTGGATTTATTGGGTGACACTGGTCAACAAAATGATACAGGTTTCTGATGCACAATTCTACAATACATCATCTGCACACTGTACTGTGTGTTCACCACCCCAAATCAAGTCAAAGTTAGTGTTCCAGTAATGACTTGAATAGTATCTGTAATCTCATCTGGACTATAAGCTCCATAAAGGCAGGGACTGTCTAATCTATTCTCTGCTGAATCAGCTTGCGATGAAGTACATTGTACATAGCAGGGACTCAACAAACATTTATTGAATCAATGAATAATGAAACATGCGCCCAACCGGTGTGGCTCAATGGGTGTGCATGGACCTATGAACCAGGAGGTCAGGTTCAATTCCCAGTCAGGGCACATACCCAGACCCCTCTGAAAAAGTTCTGAAATGTACCTCTAGATATCAAATTTTAGAATAATAACACTATCTCAAAGGTAATCTATGTGAACAGGTATAATGATGAGGCAATGAGACAAAGTATTAGGCTCATCTTCCCGCCTATTTGTTTTGAGTAGGTCTGGTTCTTTCCCTAGTCCTCTGTTTGCCTGGTCTGTGAAATGGGCGTGAGAGCACCACACCTTCCCACAGGACTATACCTTTGACGTCAGTAAGCTTCATTAGTTTCTGCTTGCCTAATCCAAGAGAACACAGGAGAGGTGGAAAGTGTCTTTTAATTATCTGTCTGCCCACATGCCAGGTGCCACTCACCCAGCTTTCAGACTGAGATTGGCATCAAATAGACTGCCAAGCAAGGAAACATGCAACAATAGGAACAAAGGGCGGAAAAGGAGCTCCAGAGAGGCTGTTGGGTAGGCAGAGCTCTGGTCTGGGACCTGTGTTTCAGGATGGTGGGACAGAGACACCGTGTGCTTGGCAGTTAGGTAGACAGATTCAAATCCCAGATGAGGGTCTTTGCAAATTACTTAAATGTCTGAGCCCTATTGCCATGATTATAACAGGAATAGTAATACCAATCTTCTAAGGTTGTTGAAAGAATTAGAGAAATGTATTTAAGCCATATGCTGCATTGTACCAATAAAAAACTAGTAGGTGTTATTGTTTCTGGCACTCTAGGGAAAGAGAGGATAAAGTTTGATAACTCCTGCTGTATGTTCTGGTGAAAGAAAGTAGCCAGTTGTTCCTTTTTATGCTAGAATAAACTATTGTCCATTAATTAGGCTAATAAATAGGTCTGGAAAATGAAAGTTTGCCTCAAAAATTTTGCTTCAAAAAAATACCCAATAGTTTTGTTTTTATGTATTTTTTTTTTGTCCTGAAACACCTTTCTTGTAAACTCACCCTTGGTTATAGCTGAGGTTATTGGAAATTAGTTTAAAAAGAAATATAGCCCGGCTGGTGTGCTCAGTGGTTGAGCATCGACCTATGAACAAGGAGGTCATGGTTCAATTACTAGTCAGGTCACATGCCTGGGTTGCAGGCTCAAGGCAGCCAATCAATGATTCTTTCTCATCATTGATATTTCTATCTCTCCCACTCCCTCTCCCTTCCTCCCTGAAATCAATAAAAAAATTTTTTTAATGTAAAAAAAAAAGATATATAAACGTGTCATCCTGATGGGTGTCTCCTCCCATCCCAGGTACACTGTCGATGTTGTCCTACTCCATATGTCTTCTACTCACACTGATACTGACTATGAACTCAAGCCTGTGATGTCCCCGAGCCAGAACCCTCACATACTGTATTTTCCCCCTTTGAGAGCTCTTCACCGTGAGAAGTCTCTGAGAGCCTTCTGTCTTGAGGAAGCCCTAAGATATTCTAGGAGAGCATGTAAAGTTCCTGGGAGCAGGAAATGTAGCTGTAGGAATCTGGTAAGCCAAGCTGAGGTGACCCTGGTATTGGGGGAGCTAGCATAGAAACACAGTCCAGGTAAAAATAGGACTTTTACAAAAGCCAGCAATAGCGAACTCAAATGCACAGAGGGAGAGTGGAAAAGTCAAGGAGGGAGGGTTTGCCATTGATTTAGTCATCTTACATATTTGCAAGCAACCTTGGGCCTGGTACCTAACCTGTCTTATTTTCCACAGCTTTACAATGGGGATAATGAATACCTACCTCAAATGTTTATCATGATTAAGATAATATTGGAAAAGCACCTTGCAGATTACCCAGTGCTTAACAGGTACTCAAAAATATCAGTTGCCATCTCCCTTCCACAAATCCTCTTTCTCACATAGTGGCGTGTTGGAGTTGGCTCACACTAGAGTTGGCTAGGGCCAATTGTATGCACTGCTTCTTGTTCCAGGGACATCATGGTGGTAGCTTGAAATTTGCTATGGCGGGAATATTTACACTATGGAAATTGGCCAATGCTATCAGTCAGGACTTCCTCATCCACTTCCCTCCCTAGAAAGTTTGTTGTGAAACATTTACCAGCATATTGATTAGGTAATTTAATATCTTTAAGCCTCAGTTTCCTCAACTTTAAATGGGGGAGGATAAACATATTCTACCTATCTCATGGGGATTTTGTATCAAATAACATAATGAAAACTAAAAATGACTGAGAGTGGTAATGATTAATATTAATGTTAACTAGAGAAGGTGACAATGGCATTTCTTTCAGGCAAGATCTCTCAAGTTCCAGTTTTTCTGAGCATCCTAAGGGTGTAGAAGACCACAAAGGTCAACATCTCAAGTAGGATAAGGTCAGAATACTCACCTTCTAACCAAATACACTCAGCAAACATGTATGCACTAGGCCCCATGCTAGATGCCAAGGATATAACAGTGATGAAGACGGTCTCTGCCTTCAGGGGCCTTACAGTCCAAGGAAAGAAGGGCTAGTAAACCAGAATTATAATCCTGAGTGATGCGTGTGATGACAGGGGTGACACAGGTTGCTCTAGGACTCTGCAGTCTAATTCAGTAACTGCTAGCCAAACGTGGCTACTGAATACTTGAAATGTGGGGGTAGTTCAAATAGAGATGTTGTGTAAATGTAAAACACCAGATTATGAAGACTTAGTATTTTAAAAAGTAAGCGATCTCCTAACTAATTTCATAATATTAGTAACATGTCAAAATATTCATATTTTGGATATATTACTATTTTTTAAATTTTTACCCCCCCCCCAAAAAAATGAAATGCTTAGTACAATATAATTGATGTAGAACATAAAATAAAAGCATGGAGGCATGGAGCAGACTGACATACCTCAGTGTGGTGTTAGAGGAACGAGAAGAGATAGATCAAAGAACTTATATACTTACTAGAGGCCTGATGCACAAAATTCGTGCAAGAGTAGGCCTTCCTTCCCCTGGATGCTGGCACTGGCTTCCCTCTGGCACCTGGAACCTGGGCTTCCCTTGAAGCCCTGGCTTCATCCAGAAGGTCGTTCAGAAGGTTGTCTGGAAGGACATCTGGTCTAATTAGCATATTATGCTTTTATTATTATAGATATGCATAGCCCATGGACACAGGCAATAGGGTAGTGAAGACCTGGGGGGTGGGTAGGGGCTAGGAGGAGGGGAGGGAAGGGGGGAATGGGATATATCTGTAATACTATCAAAATAAAAAATATATTTTTTACATAACATAAAATAATACTTTATGTTGTTCATTGTCATACAAATTTCATTAAATACATGAACATGAATGTGTATAGTGGGAGAGGAGATGGAGAATGACATTGAGTGTGGGAGGTGAGGATGACAAAAATATATATGCATAAAATTACATTAAAAAGAGACTTTTAAGGCCCTGGCTGGGTAGCTCAGTTGGGTGGAGCTTTGTCCCAATATGCCTAGGTTTGTGGGTTCGATCTCCAGTCAGGGCACATACAAGAATCAACCAATGAATACATAAATAAGTGGAACAACACATCAGTGTCTCTCCCCCCCCCCCGCTTCCCCTCCCACTCTAAAACCAATCAATAAAAAACAAGAGAGACAATGCAGGTAGTGCTGTCAATAATGCACCACAAACTAAGGAGTCTGATTGGTCCTATCAGGCCAATTCTGTCTGCTTGAGACTCTCAGAATATTACTGATGACAAAATAAGATAATGTATGCATAAGGGACTAGCAGGGCAACCACCCATTGCTAATTCTCCTTTTCCTTCTGTCCACCTTAGCACCAGAATTAGAGAGGTAATCATTCAAGTGGACTTTAAAAATTCTCACAAAAGTTTTAGTTTGAGTTATTCTTGCCAAAATAAGGCATGAATTACTGTAAAAAAATTTACTATTTATTTGTTTAAACTGGCCATTGGTGTAGCGAGATAGAGACCAACTGGGAGTGTAGAGTTTAAAAGGAGAATGTTTCAGTAAGGTAAGGTGTCAAGGCACATATGATTACACACAGAAAAGGCAACTAAAAAATTCCTGGACAAAATCTGTAAGTCCTGAAATGTGGTCCAAATGGTGCCATCTGTTCATAAAATCATGAAGAGGCTGTTGGAACTTTTCCAGCACTATGTTGGACTGTCTCCACAGAGCTGCCCAGGCAAAATTCAGTGACACCAGATCATCAGGAGAGTTTCCAAGGGAAGGAAGCCACTGGAATATTTTCGTTCTTCTTGTCTGATTCAGGCACAGCAATTACCAAAGTAAAGAAAATGAGGATTCGCCCTTATCAAACACCAGTCCAAACTATACTTCCTTCTACTGAACGCCCCTTCTTTATACCACCACCCATCCAATTCATGGTCATTCTTCAAATCTCATCTTAAGTCCAAGAGAGAGTGGAATGAGAAAGGATGCTGGGTACAGACAAAGCTGGGTCCAAATCTAGACGCAACTACTTATTAGCTACATGAGTTTGGGCATTGTTTTAAATCTCACTGCGCTGCAATTTTCTGAGTGAAATAGGGAAAGTAATGCCAAACTTTCAAGTTGTGTGAGTGGAAAAATTTGAGTAGCTTTTCAAATCAGTATTTATCCCTATGTCCCTGTCTCTATTGATCTCTCTCTTCCTGGAACTTCCCCACCACGCGTAAGTGTAACTCAATCACTTCCTATTGTTGTTGTTGTTAGAGAGAGATAGAAAGGAAGAGAGAGAGAGAGAGAGAGAGAGAGAAACATTGATTTGTTGTTCCACTTATTTATGCATTCATTGGTTGATTCTTATATGTGCCCTGACTGGGGATCCAACCCACAACCTTGGTATTAGGATGATGCACCAACCAACTGAGCTACCCAACCAGGGCAGTAACTTTCTGTCTTGATTGTAATCCCACTTCATGGTGTAAGTCTTATCGCACCAGGAAAAGCTTGGCATAAACTTTCTTTTCCTTCTTTGTTTTATTTTTTTTAAAACACAATGTGTGGAAGGTGTTAACACCTTCTCTGTTACTACACCTCATTTCCTTCCTTCTTTCTTTCTTTCTTTCTTTCTTTCTCCTTTTCCTTCTTTAGACCTTGCCTTCAACTCATCTCTGCATTTTCTCTCTCCGGTGCCTAAAGAATTGGCCCTTAACCAACCCTTGTAGACATCCCGACTAGAGTGCTCCCAGCCTTCCTAGAAGCCTCCAGAAAGACCTCTCAGTCAGGTGAAAACTGTCTGGACAGGTGTGCAGGAAAGTCTATTACCAGAAAGCGAAGCCACGTGTCACTGCTGGACAACTGCAGTGCCCAGGGTAGTGCCAAGTATTTCTGTGTGTGCCCACAGTCGCCTCTTAGTGCTTACAGTGCCAACCTCCCATAGGCACCAGGGGCCTTTTCCAATGTGGTCCCTCTGTTCTCCTCCCCTGACTGGCCCCTCCCTGCCTTTCTTTCCTCTTTGCACTCCACAGGGCACCCAGGGGAGCATTTTCTGGGCCTCTGTGCCCTGGGAGTCACTAGTATCTCCTCCTGCCCAGGGTGGAGCTGAAAAAGGCATTAAGTCCTTCAGATTCTTCAGATGGGGGGCACTTCAGAGCCATACGCAAACAGTATGTCTTTTGTCAATGTAAAATTTTGCTCAGAGAATAACTACATTGCCTCGCTCTGCTGACAAAGCCTCTATTTCTACATTGCCTTATAGCAAAATACTTCCCATTCATTGACTAAAGTCTATGAAATATAAACTCTTACTATCTCTGCTTTACAAATGAGGAAACTGAGGCACACAGGGTTTGAATAACTTGCACAAGGTCTCTATCTATTGCCTGGTCTACTCTATTTCACCACCACACCCGAGAGTTAAATAAGGTGGAAGAAAGAGAAATTGACATCCTGCCTCACAAGTCTTAATGTACAGAAATGCTGCCCCAGAAGTCCCTCAGACTTCCTGGTGACTAAGTAGGCCAGAGGGAAGTCTCCTGGTCCATCCACATGCCTGGGGGCGGATTTGATGGGGTTAGGACTCGGCCAGCAAGGCCACTTCTCCAGGCCTTTCCTGGCCTTCCCTGGTCAGCAGGGAGCCCAGGAATCTTCATGGGGAAGATGAGCTTCTTCATAGCCAGGTGACCTGGATGTGACCAACCTGAGAAGGCAAGGCCACAGGACTGCGAGAGGCATTAAGAAAACCCCACCTTGTCAGAAGGGAGAGGAACAAAGGAGGACGGGCGTAAGATGAATCCAGCTTGCGTGCATTCCTGGGAGCAGATCCAAAATAATACTCATTAGCTCGGGAGCCTGACTGCCCATTACCAAAGTGCCATGAAGATAGAAGAATGGAGGGAACCCTGCATTTCCCTTAAAATACCCCCCTGGTGGCCAGTGATAGAAGAAAAAGTCTGACAGTCCTCATCAGACAAGGGTCCTTTAGGTAAAACAAAATGGAAGGAAATGTTTTCAGCCACAGAGAGGCTACCTGCACTCATTTGTCTCAATGTTATTTTATTTTATTTATTTTAGATTTGTAGAGGATGTTCATTAAAGCTGGGGACAGTGAAACAAGGAAGGGCCTAGGATAGAAGAAGCAGCAGGAGAAGGACTAGGTGGGAAGTGAGCCAGTGTGAGGCTGCTTGGCTCACTGGAAAGTAAGAGAAAGGGGGCCATGGGGACAGGTTCAGGGGTTGAGCCTGCGATGAGCTGCCACTGCCCATTACTCCCTGGTTGAAAGTCTCGTGGGGTCCCTTAGAGTTGAGGAGATAGGTGCGTGTGGGGGAAGGGAAGGTGGGAGGGGAAGGCAAGGGTGTGCTCCTGGGAGGGAGAGCAGGCCTCTTTATGTTTTTAAAGGGGCCCCAGCAAGGGGAAGCCAGATCCTGTGTCTCATGCTCCACAAATACAGCAGTGACTCAACTTCTGCTGCTGCTGCTGCCACAAAGGGAGGGGACAATTTATTTTTCCTACAATAAATCTAAAGTAGATAATCCTTCTTTTCTCCAGATGAAAGGCAACACTCACAGTCAAAAAGATTCTCTTTAAGTGTAACCAATGGACACAGACAGTAGGAGGGCAAGGGCATGTGCTGGGTGGCAGGGGTGGAGGGGGGGGGGAGGCAGGGGAGAGGTCAATGGGGGATAAAGGAGACATATGTAATACTTTAAACAATAAAGAGTTTAAATGTTGAAAAACTTCTCTTTTGCCAGTTCATTTAAACTCAGGATTTCACATAGGCCTGCAATAACATACCAACCCACACAAATAGGCCCGTTTCCTCCTATAGCTCCCAATTGGAAAAATATATAGTTTAATTGGAAAAGGAAGGTATTGACAGCTAGTTCATAGCAAATGCTTAAGCATACGGATGATTTCATGGCTACATAGCCAACCCATTTCTCCAATGCTCCCTGGGAAAAGAGAGGTTTCCTATTTTCCGGGTGCAGAAGCTGAGTGCCCTGCTTGGTGGAATGTACATAGGGTCTCCTTTCAAGTGCATGTCACAATGGTCCCCGGGAACCACTCAGCCAGCTCCAGGGTGACCAACTTCCAAAGCTCTCGGGCCAAAGAACTTTACCCTCTTTAAAAAAATTATTGCTTAGAGAGAGAGAAAGAGAGAGAGAGAGAGAGAGAGAGAGAGAGAGGCATCAATTTGTTGTTCCACTTACTTATGCATTCACTGGCTGATTCTTGCATGTGCTTTGACAAGGATCGAACCCGCAACCTTGGTGTAATAGAACCGACTGAGCTACCCGGCCAGAGCTTTACCCCTTTTTAATGTAATGCAATTTTCTGTGAAAGGCTTATAACCTTTAAAGGAACGTAAAGTAGTTACATTCTGGCTTTGATATAAAGGCCATTTGTTCCACACATTTAAGTCAATCCAGTTACATTTCAATTTACACAGTTAATATTTGCTGAGTGGCTACTATGAACAAAGCACTACCTACTTGCTTAAGAATAGCAGTTCTCACTCACGGAAGGGAAAATAAGGAGACCTGGAGAGCTTTTCTTTTCTTTCTTTTTAACAGCTTTGTTGAGGTTTGATTTACATATCCGTAACATTCACCTGGGTTAAGTATACAATTCAATGATTTATAATAAATTTGCAGAATTGTGTGAACATTGTCACAAGGCGTTAGAACATTTCCATCACCTTGGAGCTTTAAAATAGACTGATGCCCAGGCCTCACCCAGAGCAATTTAGTCAGACTTTTTGGGTGATTTAGGCAGCTTCCGAGTGGTTGTGAAATGCAGGGTGTTGAGAAAGACTGTTGTACAGAACAAGAACACGATGGTACCTGCTTCCTGCGTTTAGGGAACTGAGAGTCTAAGCGGTCTCATCCTCGGCACTGTTGACATGTTGAGCTGGATGGTTCCTTCTTGGAAAGGGCCAGCTGCCCTGTGTATTGTAGGAAACTTAACAGCATTCCTGGGCTCTACCCACTAGATGCCAGTAGCACTGCCCTCCCCAAACTGAAAAGGCCAAAAATATCTCCAGATATTGTTAAATGATCTCTGGGGGGAAGTTGCCCCCTGTTGAAAACCACTGGCCTACAGAGATGATAAGACATGATTACAGATAAGTTGAAAACTTGACAGAGACATCATGATACCATGAGAGATGCAGAAGCAATGCTATAGCCGTTTAAAGAAGGAGACGAGATCTTGTGTTTCAGTGTGACATAGTGGCAAGAAGGTGGGCTTAGAAGCAACAAATGTTTAGACTGATTATCTTGGCTCAGCCGCTGGCTGGCTTTATGATCTTGGATAAGGTAGCTAAATTCTATGAACCTGTTTTCTCATAGTAATCATTCAGTATGTATATTTTATACAATTTAGTATTATCTGCCAAAGGAAGATAGGAGTAGAGGTGGTATGCCAAGTATTAGCACATAGTAGGCACTTGATATAGCCTGACATTGACTGAGCATTTACTTTGCCAGGCATTGGGGTAAATGCATTACATAAGATCTCATTTCATTCTCACTACAATCCTATGAAGTAGGTACAATTAGTATTCTCATGTTACAGATGAGGATATGTCTCTAAGCTGAGACTTAGAGAAGTTAAGAAACTTAACCTTGGTCTTGGAGCTTGGTAAAGTGGGAAATTCAAAAGGCAGATCCGTCTGACTTGAAAGCCGGGTCTTTGAGAACTATGCTATATGACCATGCTTCTTAAAGTTGTTCACCATAGGATCACATTATTAAAAATGCACATCTCAGGACCCAGAAGTTCTGGGATAGGATAGTGACTCTGTATTTTCTCTGAGTAGCACAGATGATTCCTCTGATCGGCCAAGTTTGGGGATAATTGAGATGGCGTATCTCAGAAATACTGAATAGATGTTAAATAAGAAATAAAGCCAGCTAAAAATTCTAGTGTGGAAAATTGGGGAAGTGTGTGAGATTTTCATAGAAATCATAAGGAGGAAATAGCATGAGCAAAGGGCATGCTGGGGTGCTGCAATAATAAGAGGTAACATTTATTTTGCACTTAAGGGAATGGGTACTGTCCTAAGCATATTCCGTATATCATCTTATTTAATCTTCACAAACAACTTCGTGAGACTGATACCATGATTATCTCATTTACAGATGAAGAAACTGATTTGGTTGTTTGTTTGTTTTCAATAAATTTGTTGAGAGGCTTCTATAAGTTAACCATCAGCTGGACCATCCCTGGCCTGGAATATCTAAATGTGACTATCGTGCACCTCATTCCATGCCTCCTGGGATTTCAAAGCCCACCTTAGGGTAACTATATTTCCAGGAGGCTTCCAGTGTGCTCTGCTCCAAGCTCCTGTTTTTCCTGGGTTCTTTAGCTTTCTGATGACTCACCTGGCAAAATTTTGGGTGCCATCCCTCCTTCCTGCTGAAACTTTCATCCCAACCATGTGATATAGGATTCACAGAAGACCTAGGGAGACAGAGGGAGGGTTTACATTGCAGAAAAGCAAATATCTTCAAATTGTAGGGGAGGAGGAAACTTTACCCTCAATGTTCTTTCAGCCCATCTGATGATTAAATAGACATGAGGCTGTTATTAGTAAGAGAAAATGACCAAATTCAATTATAAATGTACTAGAGGCCCGGTGCACAAAACCCTGCACCTGGGTGAGGGGGGTTCTTTAGCCTGGCCTGTGCCCTCTCGCAGTCCAGGAGCTCTCGGGGGATGCCCGAGGGGAGTGGGCCTAAGCCATTAGTCGGACATCCTTAGTGCTGCCGTGGAGGTGGGAGAGGCTCCCGCCACCACCGAGCCCAGCTTCTGGCTGAGTGACGCTGTCCCTGTGAGTGAATTTAGACAGCTGTCTCTACTTCCCCATGCTCCTGCATTGAACACCTGCCCCCTGGTGGTCAGCACACATCATAGCGACTGGTTGTTCTGCCGTTTGGTAGATTTGTATATTAGCCTTTTATTATATAGGATGTTTGGGAATTCTGCATACATGGGAGAGTCAGAGACCCCACATACATGAGAGGTTCAAAGACAGAAAGGGAAAATGAGCTATATGACCTTCTGAGCTAAGGATCACTTTAGGGCTTTAGAGAGGAGGAGGGTCATTGCAGTTTGTCCTGCCCCATAGATAAGTCAAAAAAGGTTATCTGTGATTATCTCTTATTATAGGCAAGGCCACTAACTCAAATCCTTCTAGGTAGTTAAGGGGAGGGGCAGAAGTTTATATTTTTTTAAGTTTTTATTTATTGATTTTAGACAGAGAGAAAGAGAGAGGGAGTGGGAAGAAGAGAGAGAGAGATCAATTTGTTGTTCCACTTATTTATACATTCATTGGTTGCTTCTTGTATGTCCCCTGACCTGGAATCGAGCCTCCAACCTTGGTGTATGGGGACAATGCTCTAACCAACTGAGCTACCCAGCCAGGGCCCAGAAGTTTATCTTGAGCCTTGGTAGCCTTTAGCTCAAAACAAAGGCACATCAATACAGAGACACATCTTGGGATGACTGGTTTTGAATCCCTAAAAAATCTACAAAGTCCTCTAGCCTTATCACTAACAGCAAATTTCCACTGCCCCAGCCCTGATTTCCAGTCACACCAGCTTCTGTTAGGGGCAAGAATAGAATATTGGGGACTAGCTATGGTTATGGGAAATATTAATCATGCTGTTAACCATGATTGCCTTGTGTTGGTTAAAGGACATTCTGACCTGACTGGGAGTTGTATGCCCTTGGGACCTGGGAGTCAACCTTGGAATGCGGTCCATTCTCCTGGGGAAAGATTAACAACCTTCTTGCCCAAACAATGGAGTCCCACCCCAGCCTCCTACTTCCCCATGCCTATAATCCATATTTCCCCGTGTAATCTTTGTCTTACCCTATATAAGCAGCTGGCTTATGGGGGGCTGCAGAGCAGGTTTTTGTGGATGACCTGCTGCTCTCCCATACTGCCGGCAGTATTGGAATAAACGCCCATATATGATTCAACCCTGTCTCTGCTTAATTGGCTCAAGTAGTGACAAGCAGCACAGATCAATTGATTGTCCGATTACACTTCCTTTCTTCCTCCTGCTCCTCAAAATGCCCCTTGCTTTCTGGTAAAATATCCAGGTCCCAACACAGTAGGGGCTCTTTATTTAGCAGAATCCAGTCTTTTCACATCCCTTGCAGAAGGCAACCATGGGACCCCAGGAGACTTGCAACCAGGGGAGCAATGGGCAGCCGTAGCTCATCCTAAACCTGTCTCCACGGTGGCTGCTGTCTCCCTGTGTCTTCACATGATCTTCATTCTGTGCAAGCCTGTGTCCTTATCTCTTTTTATAAGAATACCAGTTCTATTGGATTGGGCCTACCCTAATGACCTCATTTTACTTTAAATACCCCTTTAAAGGCCCTATCTCCAAATGCAGCCACATTATGAGGTACTGGGGTTTAAGATTTTAATATATGAATTTTGGGGGAGACACAATTCAGCCCATTAAAAATAACTGAAGTATTTATTTTTATCTTTTAGTAAGTTTCATTAGGGTAGGAGTTATTGCTGTTTTGCTATTTGCCATGTACTCAGAACCATCACTAGCACATAGTGGAATCTTTGCAATGAATAGGTAGTAAAGGAATAAAAAAGAAAAAAATAACCTTTCAATAGTTTGGATATGTAATAATGGGGCAGGGTGGTGATGGTGGCAATATATATAGTGAATTTAGAGAGCTGTCTTCAGCAAGGGTCAAAACCTCTGATCCTAGCAGGATAAAGCTGCACTTCTCAAACTGTGTCTGTTTCTGCCACCAGGTGTCATCCGAAAGCAGTCAAGTTGGACTTCAGCTTTATCGCTTGGTTGTGTGATCTTGGACTGCTTGCTTGCCTCTGAAAATTTGTTTCGTCATTTGTAAAATATAGTTAAGGATTCTTGCCTCACAGGATTAATATGATATATTTTTGAAAAGTTCTGGCATACAGTAATCGCTCATACTAAAAGTTTCCAACTCTGAAATTTAAAGTTATATATGTCTCTGATCTCTGCAGAGATAACACTCCACTCCCTAGCCCTGGCTTCCCCATCCTTAGATTCTGTTCTCTGCTTTGCAGATCCCTCTGTCCCAGCCCACACAGCCGGAGAATCTGGGGGGGAAAAAAAAAAAAAAAGCAACATAAATGAGGGAGTGTTTTTTTCTTCAAATGCTTGTAAACAGATATAATTATTTTATTAGGAAAACAGCAATTTAATGCCTTAAAATGCCACTCATTTTTACAATTATTTCTAAGAGAAAAATTGCAGAAAATACCAATTCAGCAACCAATAATGGCATGTTCAACTCTTTCTTTCTTTTTTTTTTTTTTAATATATTTTATTGATTTTTTACAGAGAGGAAGGGAGAGGGACAGAGAGTCAGAAACATCGATCAGCTGCCTCCTGCACATCTCCTACCGGGGATGTGCCCGCAACCCAGGTACATGCCCTTGACCGGAATCGAACCCGGGACCTCTCAGTCCGCAGACCGAAGCTCTATCCACTGAGCCAAACCGGTTTCAGCAACTCTTTCTTTTAAAAATAGTGAACAGCTCGATCTTAAAGACAGAGTTTAACTGATTTATGGAGCAGACATATAAGTAAGTAGTGTGGGTTTTCAAACACTGTCTATAAAGCAGTTAAAGTATCCATTGTGCTCATCATTTTGAATTTCTTATTTAGCATTAATTTTAGTGCTGTGAAGAGAGATGGCCAACAACCTTGCAAAGTGACACCACATGGCTAATTAATGTAAGGCTTGTAAATATTTTAGATACTTTAATGAAATGATTATTTTTTTGAGCAAAGTTTGGGTGTTCATGTGGCTTTTGAAGTGACTTCAGGTGCAAGCCAGTTACTTCAATGTAACCTAAGGCATAGTATGTGTAGGATGTCCCAAAATCTGAATACAATTTTAAGCTTTAATTTTTCCAAAAGTATATATGGATGCTGGCCGAGTAGCTCAGTTGGTTAGAGCGTTGTCCCCATAAGCCAAGGTTTTAGGTTTGATCCCTGGTCAGGGCACATACAAGAAGAAACCAATGAATGCACAAAAAAGTGGAACAACAAATCGATGTTTCTTTCTCCCTTCCTCTCTCTCTCTCTCTCTCTCTCTCTCTCTCTCAAAAGAGTGCATTTGTTACAAAAACCACCACCAACAAAAACAATAACAAATCTCCTGAAAGTGTATTATTTCAATTTCTTTACTTTTATTCATTTTCAATAATTGTTTTATTAAAAAAATTTTTTTGGTTATGGTCAATGTTTGCTATCTTCATTTAGAGGGAAAAAATTAAATTAAATATGTGTCATTTCAAAAAATAAAAAAATGTAGTAATTGTACAAAAATGTTAAAAAATGAAACTTCTAAAATTTTGGGGTAAGTTTCTAACACATATTCTTCTGAAAGTACTAAAGTTTCAAACTGCACTAAGACCTTTGAGATACCCCTTGTAAAACACTATATATAGTAAGTGCTGTGGGGGAATAAAAGTGAAAGATTTAATCAGAAGGGAAAATTTCCTCCTGGGTAAAAGATCCCCGCCCCCCGCCCCCCCACCTCTCAGATTAGTTGCTGCAGGCTAGTCATAAAAAGAAAACAACCTTGGGGTGGGAATGGCTGGGGGGGTGGGCAACTGGGGAAAAAGGAGACATATGTAAAACTTTAGACAATAAAAGAGAAAAAAAAAGAAAAAGAAAACAACCTTAAAGGCCCTTGAAAGGGTGAGGCAGGTTGTATGTGTGTGATAATAAACTGGGGAATGTGTGATAATATTGCCTAAATTTCCATTGTGTAAGCAGTGACTCTGGATCCAGTTTTCTTTTGCCAAGGAAGTTTTCTCTGTCCATTTGTCAGAGGCTTTTAATGCTGCTCTTATAATTTCCAAAAGCTGAAAGAATAGCTCAAGAGAGGTGCTGGTGTATCCATTCATCCAAAAATTTTTCTGTAACCAATAATGTATTATTGTGAAGCAGTCTCTTGTGTATTGGCTACACAGGTGAGCTATGAAGGCATAAGACTTGAGTTCAGGTTCTGTCTCCTCCAGTGGCTAGGTATGTGACCATAGGCAAGTTACAAAACCTCTATAAGCCTCAGTCTGCTCATCTGTAAAATGGGGGTGAGGATTCCAATAACCTATGCCTCAAAAGTTTGCTGTGTGGATCAAATGAGATAATGTATGTAAAGGACTTATATGGTGACTAGTACACAGTAAATGTTTAATACATGTTGCTGACTATTAGTGCTACTCTGACTACAGTGCCCCAAACCCTCTCCGTGCTCCCATTGCAAAAAGAATCAGGTTTCTTTGTTTGAAGTTGGCAAAAGGAGAAAACTACTCTTTTGTTTTGCAAAATGCCTGATTGAAAGGCAACAGTCCTCTGGTGTCCAGAAGGCTCTGAATAGCAAAGTAAAATCTTTCTTCTCTAAGACATGAAAGTTTTTCTATGCAAAATAGTTTGGGATTTCCTAGGGACAGACACCTGGTAGATTTGGGGAAGTCTAGGGATGCTGAGAAAAAGAAAGATGCAAGAAAGGACTATGCAGAGAGGGCTGACCCAAGAAAGGAGGTGGGACTTTTCAGGAGACAGAGGCTGTGTGTCTCAGGCTCCCTTTAACTGGCAGGTGAACTTTCAGAACAATAGCAGCATCTAATCTAACTTCCTGTTGTGCCCACGTTCTTGACCACTACACAGCACAGCATCCCTCTGCTCGAAATGTAACTTCTGTAAGCCTCCCAGATGGACCCCCCAGTTGATAAGTCTTTATTTCCTATTCTCTACTATGCACTATGCATAGTACACACTATGTTTGCATCTCATATAACAATTATTCAGTCATTCGACAAACATGCATTGCATGGTCTGTGAGCCAAGCGCTAGGTAGGCATTTAGTATAGTGTCAAAAGCTGAACAATTTATATGTTGCCAATATGTCTTTTCAATAATATTGCAGCCCCTTGAAGGCAGAAGTCACCTTTATTCACCACTGTACACTCACACTGCCCAGCATAATGCATTCAGCAGCGTCAGTCCTCAGTCAATATTTGCTGAATTGAATGAAACTGAATAGAGGTAAAATCCTCAAATGAGTCTGGACAGATGAGTTCAACTGGTAGAGATTCCAGGTAGAGAAAATGGACTAAACAAAATCACTTAGTAAGAAAATGCATGGTATGCTCTAGCAACAGTGAAAAACTCATGTCCTTTATGACAAAGGGAGTGGTGGATGATGAGGCAGGAAAGGGAGGTTGAGACCATTGTTGTGGAAAAAGCCTTGAATGTCAAATGAAAATTTTATACTTAATTTTTCAGTCAATGGGGAGTCATCAGTCAAGGGTTCCTCAGCAGCTCTCAAATGTAATCAAGGTTGTGATTGATTTTTAAGATGCAGGGAGAAAAGGAGTTGCAATCTTAGAGAAGGCAGGAGCAGGGAACTCAAGATTGTCAAAGGAAGCTTCAGTCCTGGCAAGAAAGACTAGTGCTTCAACCACTGAAATAGAAGGAAAAAAAAATAGGAAAGGAAAGATAATGACTCAGACTCGTGAAGAAGGAAGTGGAGGAAGCTTTCATTGTGCAGCCAATGATGTCAAGCTTATCTGGTGGAGACAGAGGATTTGAGGAAAATAGAAGTAAAAGAGAAAAGCATGATTGCTGCTGAGCAGTGAGGATGGAGCTGAGGTAGGACAGCATGGAGTTGTTGGTATGGACAGGACTTCTTTACCAACACTGATGTGAGAAAATGAAGACAAGGTTTCTGCCAAAATACTAGTAACCATAAGGTGAGGATGGTAGGCCACATGGTGAACACTTCTGGGGCAAATGAAGTGACAAAAGGAGGAGAGAGGACAGACTGGGAGAGCAGGGAGAGGGAGAGAGATCAGAAACCATGAGGAGGATACAGGGCAGGCTCAGCAGGGCTGAAGGGGGCCGGGGAAGGACAGGGCATTACCAGAGACCTCGGTTCTTGTCTTCTTGAAGGAAAGATTTTAATCAAGAGGCAGAGTGTAGAAAAGCAAGCAAGAATTTATTGACCAGGGCAAAAACACACTTAAGACAGTGAAACTAGGAAGGGCATAGAAGAAGTAGCAAGAGAGCCTAGGCTGGGCTGTTTTGGCTCACTGGGAAGTGAGAGAAAAGGGGGCCTTGGAGACAGGTTCAAGGGGTTAGCCAGGTTCAAGGGGATGAGCTGCCACTGCCCATTGCTCCTCTGGTTGCAAGTCTCCTAGAGTCCCTTGGAGTTTAGAAGATATGTGCCTGAGGGGGGAGAAAAAGAAGAGAGGAAAGGAAATGGCAAGGTCTCGCTCCCCTGAGGGAGAGCACAGTAGAACCTTCATTTCCAGGGGTTTTAAAGGCTGGGAATTTAAGGGAGGTCTTAGGGGTGGATCACTAGAATATTCATCAGCTTTATGCTGATGTAGCAAAATGAGATTTATTCTCTTAATTTGTCTGCCCTTGGGTGTGGTTGGCAAATGGCCCTTAATTGGATTTCTGTTATCTGTCTCCCTGAGTAGGGTGACTTAAGCTATTTACCTTCTGGTTAGGGAGGAGTGCAAACCATCTACTCTTAAATGCCCTTGGACTAGGGAAGATAGGATTTACTAGGTGGCTGCAAATTGCTGTTTATATAATCTGCTTGTCCTTGAATTTTCCTAGCTTTTTACTATCTATATTATAAAAAACAAGCGGCTGTAAGGTCTTAACGCCATAACGACCATGGAGCACCTCTCAGTCCCTCCCCCCAGCCCGTGAGCCGCTCCCGGTGGTGGGGTGGGGCTCGAGATGCACCCACAGGCTCTGATCACAGCAAGGCTGGCGCTGGTGGGTGGGCGGGGCCGTTCGATTTCAAGCTCTGGGCTTCTAGTTCTATAATAAGGGTGTTTGGTCTTAGAGCTAGAAATGGCAATATCATGTCTTCCTTGTCTCTGTGCCTTTGCTTGTGTTGCTTTCCCGGCTCAGAAACCCAACCAGTTAATTCCAATACAAATTTCCTCATTTGGGGAATATCCCATCCAACCTTCTCCAAGTAATCAAAACTTCAACAGTCTTCTTCTATACCTGTACAATTCAGGCCACACATCTCAGCACTAAATTACAGTCTGATCCTGTAGGCTTTCATGTATGTTCATCTCATCTATCTGATTTTATGGAAACTTCTGGAAAGCAGAGAACTTGCTTGATGTGCTGTCTGCAATCCTGCCTCTTAGTGAAAAGGAAAATGGGGAGCTGGGGTGGGGGCGGGGGCTTGCAACCTAGTTCAGTATCTGGTTAAAACTGTAGTCTTACTTCCCCACTCTGACTGACTTGGGCGGAGCTGCGGGGACCCTCAGGGTCCTGGAACTTCAGTCGTAGAAAGGATAATAAAAGATTACTTGATCCACATTTATCATTTTGTACATTGGGAAGCTTAAAAGAAAACTGGAACAAATGCAGAGAAGGGCAGTGACTTCTTCAAATTCACATGGCTGGCTAATGCCTGAGGCAAGCAGAAATCAGAGCTCCCAACCACTACACTTTTCTTGACACTATATTGCATATCAGGTAAGCAATTTTTCCAGCCATCTTAACCCCAAATTCTAATGTGTGTCTGAAGAAATTTCAAACTTTTAAACCTAATGTTTCTTCTCTAAAGTAACTTATGAAAGATTATCATCTCCAAAGGGGACTGGAGAAGAAGAGTTAATTTATTGAGTACATTCTAAGGGACAAGTGCAATGTGGGGAGATTTACATATTGTACCTCAATTATTCCTCATACTATTACCATGAGATAGTTTTTACTGTCTTATAAATGAAGAAACAGAAAAACAAAAAAAGATAGTAAGGTTCTTGCCTAAACCCACCCACTTAAGTAATACAAGGGAGATTTGCTCCATATCTGGTGGCTCAAGAAACCCATTATCTTCCCATTAAACTATTAAACGAGGTCTATTTTCTCATCAACTCTCCCATCAAGTGAGAAATGATTCAGGACTCTGAGTGGAAAAAGCTTATGGCAAAATGAAAACATTACAGGTGTGGACTTCTAATGCACGTGGATAACAGGCAGTTCAAGGAGAGTTCCTCTTTTCACAATACTGCAGGTTCTCTCCTGCAAAGGAAAAAAAAACAAACAATTTAATTACCCCACTGTTCTTGGGAATGAGACAAATATGTCATGCCTTCACAGGACTGGCTATTTTATTTTATATTTTCAAATTATTTCTCTTTTATCATCCAAGAGAAAAGGAAGCTCCTGAAATCCTGCCAGCTTTGCAATTCTGTTCCCATTTCATCTTACCTGTGAGTGCCTTGTCACCATGGAGACTTGGTCAAACTCATGCTCATGCACTTAATCTTGCAATCTATTACTGACTGGCTGATACTCCTTAGGCCAAAGAACAGCAAGTTCTTAAATGAATTCTCCTAAGGAAACAGAGCTGCAGGCCAGTTGTTTAACCCCAGCCTGGGAAATGGCACTTTGGTAACATACAAGATTAAACGTGTTATTGTTTTCATAACACAACTCGGGATGTTTGAAGTAAGACTTGGAAAATGAAAAGGTATACCAGGTGTGTTAACTATTCCACTGCTTATCAAACTTCCTAAGTTTGTTTCATTCAGCAAATATTTATTGAGCCAGGTAAACATCTTGAATCTCAAGTATGGAGATATAAAGATGATTAAAACACAGACTTTGGCCCCAAAGGACTCAAAGTCTGCTCAAGGACACAGAGAGGTAAATGAACTCTAGTATAATGTCATACATGCTATAACAGAGACCAGTGGGGGGAAAACTAGAAGAAGGAACAACGAAGCCATTTCAAATGAGGGTAGAGAAAGTGAAGAGGGGGCATTAGAAAAAACTTCTCAGATGAGGTAGCATTTGAGTTTGGTCTTAAAGGGTGGATTCATGAGAAGTCAATAAGCAGAGGAGGGAAAATGAAAAGATAATAACACCTAACAAAAGCCTGGAAGTATGACAGGGACCAGGTAGTTAAGGGACCAGGTAGTTAAGAAACAATGATCTAATGGGATTAGTGTATGTGAACCTACAGTTCGCAAGGATTGGCAGGTAGTGGGGATGGGAAACTAAGCTGGGGGTATAGGAAGTCAAGGCTCGAGGTGCCACGTCTGTTTGTTTGACTTTTGGCGAGGGAAGGACACGATCAGATCTGGGTTCATTAAAAAGTTCATTTTCCTTAGGGCATGAAGAAGAGATTAAGGATTGAGAAGTCCAGGCAAAAGGAGAGGCAGGGATGCCAACCTTGAGGTTTGTGTAACCATCTATGTAAGCAGCCTAGACCAGAGCGGAGGGGCTATAGAAGAGGAGCCAGGGGGAAAATGATAGGGATAAATTAGAATTGATTAAGACAGAACTAGCAGGTGTTGGTGAGAGGTCAAAGGAGAGGAATGATGAATAACTAAGTCCTAGACCAGTGATGGCGAACCTCCGCGAACTCATTTTTTTGGTTGATTTTTCTTTGTTAAATGGCATTTAAATATATAAAATAAATATTAAAAATATAAGTCTTTGTTTTACTATGGTTGCAAATATCAAAAAATTTCTATATGTGACACGGCACCAGAGTTAAGTTAGGGTTTTTCAAAATGCTGACACGATGAGCTCAAAAGGTTCGCCATCACTGTCCTAGACACTTGTCCTGAAATGTTCCTAGTTTCTTAGTATTCTGTACCACTCTCTCACATCCAGCAATGTGGGAGATGCCGGCCATCCAGGAAGATGCTCTGGCTGCTCTGAAGCAGGCTACTACCTTTCTTTCTACCCACCCACAGGCACCAAGACATTTGGAACTCAACTGAAACATTTTAACACTTTTTTGGGGGGGGGGGGGTAGGGCGGTGTTTCTTATCCCTATGACAATCTGATTCAAAAACTCTGAATGCTTTCATTAGGAAAATGCACCTGCCCACCCATTTCAAGGATTTCCAAGGCCTCCGGGGAACATCCATGGAGCCAGCTTGCAGGGCCTTGGGGTTTGGAATCCTTAACCTGGATTTCCTTAGCTGCATTCGTTAGCCCGGAAGTTTTCCAAGTTCAGCCCCCATTAAAATCACCTGGCGAACTTTTAAAATCCCAGATGCCCCGGCCACACCCAGCTCCGATTCAATCAGAATCCCTGGGTGGGACCGGGTGTCAGTATACAGTCTATGTTTTAAATTGTCCAGGTGAGTCTAAAACGCAGCCAAGTTTGAAAACCAACTCACTGGCCTCTTTTTGACACGCAGTTGATGTAAGTGCTTATGTTCAATGACTGTTTTTAATCCTTGGGTCAGAAACAATAGAAAGGCGCCTGTGGCAGATAGCATTTACTCGGAATCACCCTAGAAAAAAGGGCTTGTGGTCCGGGAGTGCATGCCCTCGCAGCGTTTTTCCTTGGGTCCGAAAGCAGCTGCAGTTTTTTCAGCGAACGCCAAGGGGCACCCTCTTCCTCCTGGCTCCACCGGGAAAGCCTTCCCATTTCGGATCCTACAAAGAGACCCGCCTCTTCCCGGGTGACGTCACAAAGGGCCGATCCTCCGCCCCTTCGGCGCCACCACGTGTGTCCCCACGCCCGGCGGCCACCGACTTAGTCCCTCGCTGGCGGGTGCAGGCAGCGGAGGAGGGTGGTTGGCAGTGCCTGGAAGCTTCGCTATGGGAAGTTGTTTCTTTGCTCTCTCGCGCCCAGCCCTCTCCCCTTGTTCTCCGCAGCCGCTCTCGGAGGAGAGCACGGGGAGGCGCCGGTTGCAGCCGAAG
>NW_005355115.1:482653-511725 GCF_000412655.1 Myotis brandtii
GGCCTGCTGGGTTAGGGGGCTTGCAAGGGAAGGCAACACACCGGAGGGCTCCGATCGATCATTTTGGGGGAGTCGCAGGGCTCAGCTGGGACTAGGGAATGAAGGCGAATTGTTTTCCTTGCAATCGGGCTTCGTTGGAGGAGGCGCTAGAGGTGGCCGCCGTGCTTCCTGCGCATTTCAGGGCTTTTCCCCTACTCGCCCCCCTCATGCTCCACCTTCCCCCCTTCCCCAGGCACCGGCCGCTGCTCTCTCGGAGACCGGTGCGCGCCGGGCACTGGAGACCGCCCGGTGCACCGCGCCTAGCATTCCTGGCAGGGCGCAAGCCACCCCTCCCCCGCCTCTGCTCCTGGGCTCGGGTGGGTCCCAGTTTCTGCACGCCAAGAACACAGAACCCTTAGACCCACTCTCAGGCGCCCCCAGAGCGCCGGCTCTCAGCCAGCCAGAGAGCTGGCACTTGAGTGGGGTTAAGGGGGAGAGAGAACTACATAAAGGAAGATGAATTTTATCCAGTCTTACCTATCCCTCCTTTACCTGCGGCCAGGCTTCGGGACATAAACTGCATTTAGCTCTAAGGCATGCCCTAATCCTAGTCCTCCATCACTTACTTGGTCGAAGCCTGAAACTACCCTTGACCCAAAACTTATCCCAAACTCCCCCAGATCCCTTCCTTTCTAAATGTTAGAGGGGAGGGGGCGAGTTAGGTGGAAGAAAATGCCTTTGAGATCAAACCCTGGAGCCACCATAAGCTTCCCATGACTATCTTTTTGTCTCTGCAGAGAAGATGGAGATTCTTAGCTAACAAACAAACAAAAACAAAAAGACAAAAAGCCTAAAGGCAGGCTTGCTGTCTCCTTCCTGGAAAGGGTTTAATGCCTGGTCAGCCAAGATCTGCTTAGATCCCAGGGCAGTGCAGTTGCTATGGCCTGGAATTCATCCTACAGACACTCTGGTTCCCTGTGGGAGTGTGTGTTTTAAGGGGAAAAGAGAGACTAAAGAAAGTTTGGTGCTGTTAGCATTTATAATGAAGCAAGTACCAGTCTCCCTTCAGAGACTCTTTTCTGCCCATTTATAGTAATGACAAAGTGAAGATTTCTATGTGAAACAAGTGTGAATAAGGAGCAGGAGGGGGTCCTTTCAAACAGTAAACCTGGATTGACAGTCTTGGTGTGGAGAGAAACCCATCTAAATCCATATTAGTAACCTTACCATCCGTGGAGTTAGCTCTATCCTCCTTCTCCACCTTAGATCTACTATTCTACTCCACCATGCCTCTCTGTCCCACCGACACAATTATTCTCCCCATAGAGTCTACTCCTAGATTAACTCTTAAGTCAATGTAATATTTCATTTATTTTACCTGTTAGTATGAGATAGGTGCTTAAAGTAAGGTCTTGATGTAATCTAAGTATATAGGTTGCTTTAACCGAATGAGAAAGACCCCAGCTCCTTTTCCTAAGTTATTAAACTTAGTATGTAAAGACTTGTAACTGAAGGCCTGAGAATTAAAATTGGCTATCTCTTTAAAAAATGAAATTTATAGCAGAGCTTAGAAGCAATCTCAAGGTGTTAACTAAAAGAGGAGTCCTTGGTGTCTTGCTAACTATAATAGAAAAGCTCTTACTCAATTCATGGAATGGCCTGGGGTTGATCCCTTTGTCCCTCAGTGTGACTGAGAGGGTGTATCAGAGTTACGAGGGACTGGCTATGCTGTAACCCACAAGCAGGGTGGGGAGCAATATCTTATTTTTTACATCCCCACTCTGCAAGATCCAGTCCTCAGGATAGGTGTTGTTAAGGTATAAAATGATCTTATGCCATCGTTCTAAGGCAGTGGTTCTCAACCTTCCTAATGCAGCGACCCTTTAATACAATTCCTCATGTTGTGGTGACCCCCAACCATAAAATTATTTTCGTTGCTACTTCATAACTGTAATTTTGCTACTGTTATGAATCGTAATGTAAATATCTGAAATGCAGGATGTATTTTCATTGTTACAAATTGAACATAATTAAAGCATAGTGATTAATCACAAAAACAATATGTAATTATATATGTATTTTCAGATGGTCTTAGGCAACCCCTGTGAAAGAGTCGTTCGACCCCCAAAGGGGTCTCGACCCACAGGTTGAGAACTGCTGTTCTAAGGATTATTTATCCCATTGGATTCTTGGCTACAGAAATTGACAGGCACCAGGACCCAGAGCCCAGGTAAACCTGTCAGGTGCTCAGGACGCTCCTGAAGGAAGTGGGAGGTTACTGACCTTACCCATACATTGCAGTTAGATTAAAAAGTAATGAACCCAGAGTCTTAAAAATGGCGGTGGAGTAAGTGGAAGCTACACTGACACTCTCCCAGGACCAAACTGGAAATGCAACTAAAATACAGAAGAAGCACCCTGAAAAATCAACTGAAGACTAGCTGGAGAGAACCCTCATAACCAAGGACAAAAAGTGGAGACTGCATGGAGACTGGCAGAAAGTGTGGAGATGCCAAAGGGCTGGCCAGGCTCCCACAGACAGCAGCTGAAGGTCCGGAGAGATATCTCAGCTGTGTAGGGTCCCCACTGAGAACTCTGGGATCTAAAACCCAAGCTGGGCTCCCCAGCCCAGAGAGCCAGAACTGGGAAAGGTGCCCACAAAACATGTGGCTGTGAAAAGCAGCAGGGTTGCTGTCTGCCAGCAAGAGATGGCTGGAAATGCAGGCACCCTCTTAAAGGGCCAAAGCACAAAATTGTGTATGCAGCCACTCACCTTTGGCTCCGCCAGAGGGAGGGCAGAGTGGACTGGAGTTGTGTGAGGAGAGTCCAGGGTTGGGGGCTTTGGAGAGTAGCCACCCTGTTTTTCTATGCTGAGTCATACGCTGCAGAGGACATTTTTCTCCGTGGACCTTTGCTATCCAGGTGGTTTTTGCCTGCTGGAAGACCTCTTGTCCCACCCTGTGGTCACTAGCCTGAGGCTAATCCAGCCTGAATACAATCAGACTGCGGGCAGAGGGAGATCTCTGGAGGCTTTGAGACTTTGCCTGATCTCCTTTGGGGCTCTGGGCTAGGAAAAGCAGACACTGGTGCACATCTTGGTCCTTTCCAAAGACACCCAGCCGCAGCAGAAGGAACCACAAGCTATGGGTTGCTGCTAGGTCCAAACAGGGTACGCAGGGTCAGTAACAAACAGCGTCTGACATTGTCCTGCTCTAGAGATTGGGAGTTGTAGCAGATCTACCTAATACATCGACACAAACCCAAACAGTCAGCCAAAATGGAAGACCTCTTGCCCTGCCCTGTGGTCATTAGTCTGAGGCTAATTCAGCCTGAATAAGAACTCCCAAATGAAAGCATAAGAGAATTCTCCAGAAGAAAAGCTAAACGAAATGGAGATAAAAAATTTCAGCTATAGCGCTCAGAATAATGATGGCAAAGATGCTCAACAGCATGAGAAGAGATATAGTAACCATGAAAAAAAGTCAGAAATAAATAATGACATAGCACTAATAAAGAACACATTGGAAGGAATACACAGCAGATTAGGGGAAGTCGAAGATCAGATTAGTGAATTAGAAGACAGTAGGAAAAAAACCCACTCAATCAGAGAACCAAAAATAAAAAACAACTAAATAGGAGGGCAGCTTAAGGGAGCTGTGGGACAACAGGAAATGTAACAATATTCGCATAATAGGAGGCAGAGAAGGAGAAGAAAGCAAGGGATAGAGAATGTGACGAAATAATGGCAGAAAACTTCCCTAACCTGGTGAAGGAGAAAGTTACACAAGTTCAGGAGGCACAGAGAGTCCCAAGCAAGAAGAACCCAAACACACCCACTCCCAGACACATCATAATTAAAATGCCAAAAATTAAAGACAAAGAGAGAAAAGTAATTTGCTAGCTACAAAGGAGCTCCCATAAGGCTGACAGCTGATTTTTCATCAGAAATAAAAGAGGGGAAGTAACAACTGACATCATAGAAAGACAAAGGATTGTAAGAAAATATTATGAACAACTATGTGCCAACAAATTGAACAGTCTGGGTGAAATGGACAAATTCCTAGAAGCATACAGTCTAAAACTGAATCAGGAAGAGTCAGAAAACTGGAATAGACTGATAACAACTAATGAAATAGAAGCAGTAACAAACAATCTCCCAGTAAACAAAAATCCTGAACTGAATGGCTTCCCAGGTGAATTTTACCAAACAAAGGAGACCTAACACCCATCCTTCTCAAACTACTCCCAAAAATTTAAGAGGAGGGAAGACTTATAAGCTCTCTTTACAAGGCCAGTATTATCTTAATTCCAAAACCAGATAAAAACACCACAAAGAAAGAGAATTACAGGCCAATATCCCTGATGAACAATCCTACAGTCTGGGGAAATGGACAAATTCCTAGAAGCATACAGTCTAAAACTGAATCAGGAAGAGTCAGAAAACTGGAATAGACTGATAACAACTAATGAAATAGAAGCAGTAACAAACAATCTCCCAGTAAACAAAAATCCTGAACTGAATGGCTTCCCAGGTGAATTTTACCAAACAAAGGAGACCTAACACCCATCCTTCTCAAACTACTCCCAAAAATTTAAGAGGAGGGAAGACTTATAAGCTCTCTTTACAAGGCCAGTATTATCTTAATTCCAAAACCAGATAAAAACACCACAAAGAAAGAGAATTACAGGCCAATATCCCTGATGAACAATCCTCAACAAAATATTAGCAAATGGGATCCATCAATATGTTAAAGAGATCATACACCATGACCAAGTGGGATTTATTTCAGGGATGCAAAGCTGGTACAATATTCACCAATCAATAAATGTGATATAGTCAAACAAATTGAAAGAGAATGGTGAAATAAAGAGTTTCCCAGACACAAAAGGCTAAGGAGTTTATCACCATCGAATCAGCACGGCAAGAAATGCTAATGGGACTGTTGTAATGAGAAAAAGAAATAGAGAGAGAAAAAATACCTAGGAATACAGAATTAAAATGGCAATAAATAAGTACCTATCAATAATAACCTTAAATTTAAATGGGTTAAATGCTCCAAGCAAAACATATAGGGTAGCTGAATGAATAAAAAAATATGACCCTATTATATGCTGTCTACAAAAAAGCCACCTCAGAGCAAAAGACTCACACCAGATGAGAGTGAAGTGAAGGGTTTAAAAAAATATCCATGCAAATGGAAAAAAAAAAAAAAAGCTCGGGTAGCAATACTCACATCTGACAAAATAGATTTCAAAATGAAGGCCATTGCAAGAGACAACAAAGGTCACTACATAATACTAAAGGGATAGATACAACAAGAGGATACAATCCTGGTAAACATATATGTACCCAATGTAGCAGCACCTAAATATAGAGGGTTTTAAAGGAGAGAGCAACAGGAATACAGTCATAGTATAATACTTTAACACCCCCACTGACCTCACTGGATAGATCTTCCCCCCAAAGCTGAATATACATTCTTCTCAAGTGCACATGGATCATTCTCAAAGATAGACCACATGTTAGGACACAAAGCAAATCTCTACAACAAGAAGAAAATTGAAAACATATCAAGCATCTTCTCAAATAACAGTGGAATTAAATTAGAAAGCAACTACACTCAAAAAACAAGAAAAATTAATAATAAACAATTTAACCCTACAACTTAAATAATTAGAAAGAGAACAACAAGAAAAACCCAGAGTAAGTAGAACAGTGATTCTCAACCTTCCTAATGCTGCCACCCTTTAATACAGTTCCTCAGGTTGCGGTGACCCCCAAACCTAAAATTATTTTCATTGCTACTTCATAACTGTAATTTTGCTACTGTTATGAATTGTAATGTAAATATCTGATATGCAGGATGTATTTTCATTGTTACAAATTGAACATAATTAAAGCATAGTGATTAATCACAAAAACAATATGTAATTATATATGTGGTTTCTGATGGTCTTAGGTGACCCCTGTGAAAGGGTCATTCGACCACCAAAGGGGTCTCGACCCACAGGTTGAGAACTGCTGTATTATAAGGTGATGGGAATGGTCTATATCTTGATCAGGGTGATAGTTTTACATTTGTATGCATACAGAAAAATGTATCCAGCTGTCTAACATTTTATAGTTTGTTATACCTCAATAAATAAATTGATTACAAAGAATCAAGTGATGGAATTCAGGTTCTGTCTTATCACTGAAATAGGCATAAGAAAATTAACATTATGAAAATATATTTCCATGTGCCACATCTCTGGAGAGTTTTTAGATTTATTGCTCCCAAATCACTGATCCTGTACAGGCTTATTACATGTAATTACCATTTACCTCCTTCAAGGATGTCATGAAATTCACCACTGATGCTAAATTTTAGTCTCCTCTTTGTGTTAGTATGATGAATTTTTAATATTTTCTAAAGAATTAAAAATAAGAGACAAAAGTTTTCTGACTCAATGGAAAAGATAAGAATTAATTTTTAAAGCAGTCTCTGAAGTAGTGATTCTCAAATTCAGGGCAAGTCTAGGGAGGGTGTCTGTGTGGTTTGAAAAGGCATATTCAAAATTACCATTACAGTAGTTCCCCTTTATCCGCTGTTTTGCTTTCTGAGGTTTTAGTTACCCACAGTCAGCCACAGTCCAAAAATATTAAATGGAAAATTCCAGAAATAAGTAATTCATAAATTTTAAATTGCCCACTGTTCTGAGGAGCATGATGAAATTGTGCGTTTCCCCACAATTTGCCTGAAAGGCCTTTTGGTCATTGTGACATTTTCAACCTGTTACCCCTCCATTTTTTACCTCATGAGTCTCCACTTTTGTTTTATCTCGTTTCAGGCATACCATGAAGTTCCCTACACAACCTCCTTTACATTGGCCAAACAGTTGTCCTTTTATAAGATCCGAACAATTGCCCCAGGCAAGACTCACACAGCTGCTATTGATGGTGAGTTGATTTATGACTGTACATGCAGGCCTTAGTAGCTCAGGCTATCCTATATAATAAAGAGGGAATGTGCAAATTGACTGTCACTCCACCACAAAGATGGCAGCGCCCACAGCAGAGACAGGGGGGTGAGGGAGGTTCCATAACCCAAAATGGCTGCACCCACAGCAGAGGCAGGGTTTCCATAACACAAGATGGCTGCACCCACAGCAGAGGCCGAGTTCCCATAACGAAAAAAATAAACATCAAAATTGGAAAGGAGGAAGTAAAACTCATTATTTGCAGATGACATGATATTATACATAGAAAACCCTGAGGCTCCACCAAAAACCACTAAATTTAATAAATGAATTTGGCAATGTAGTGGCATACAAAATTAACACCCAAAAAAACGATGGCTTTTTCATACACCAATAATGAATTCTCAGAAAGAGAAACTAAACCAACAATACCATTTACCATTGCAACAAAAAAATTTAAGATATTTAGGAATAAACTTAACCAAGGAGGTAAAAGACTTGTACTAGGAAAACTACAGGACATTGAAAAAAGACTTGGAGGAAGATATAAACAAGTGGAAAAATATACTGTGTTCCAATCCTGGTAAACATATATGTACCCAATGTAGCAGCACCTAAATATAGAGGGTTTTAAAGGAGAGAGCAACAGGAATACAGTCATAGTATAATACTTTAACACCCCCACTGACCTCACTGGATAGATCTTCCAGACAGAAACTTAACAAGGAAACAATGACTCTAAACAATACACTGGATCAGATGAATTTGATTGACATTTATGGAACATTTCACCCCAAAGCTGAAGAATATACCTCTCTTTAATAGATACTGTTGGGAAAATTGGACAGATACATGCCAAATTTGAAACTAGACCACCAACTTACACCATACACAAGAATAAACTCAAAATGGATAAAAGACAAATGTAAGTTGTGAAACCATAAAAATCTTAGAAGAGCAAATCTCTACAAGTTCAAGAAAATTGAAAACATATCAAGCATCTTCTCAAATAACAGTGGAATTAAATTAGAAAGCAACTACACTCAAAAAACAAGAAAAATTAATAATAAACAATTTAACCCTACAACTTAAATAATTAGAAAGAGAACAACAAGAAAAACCCAGAGTAAGTAGAACAGTGATTCTCAACCTTCCTAATGCTGCCACCCTTTAATACAGTTCCTCAGGTTGCGGTGACCCCCAAACCTAAAATTATTTTCATTGCTACTTCATAACTGTAATTTTGCTACTGTTATGAATTGTAATGTAAATATCTGATATGCAGGATGTATTTTCATTGTTACAAATTGAACATAATTAAAGCATAGTGATTAATCACAAAAACAATATGTAATTATATATGTGGTTTCTGATGGTCTTAGGTGACCCCTGTGAAAGGGTCATTCGACCACCAAAGGGGTCTCGACCCACAGGTTGAGAACTGCTGTATTATAAGGTGATGGGAATGGTCTATATCTTGATCAGGGTGATAGTTTTACATTTGTATGCATACAGAAAAATGTATCCAGCTGTCTAACATTTTATAGTTTGTTATACCTCAATAAATAAATTGATTACAAAGAATCAAGTGATGGAATTCAGGTTCTGTCTTATCACTGAAATAGGCATAAGAAAATTAACATTATGAAAATATATTTCCATGTGCCACATCTCTGGAGAGTTTTTAGATTTATTGCTCCCAAATCACTGATCCTGTACAGGCTTATTACATGTAATTACCATTTACCTCCTTCAAGGATGTCATGAAATTCACCACTGATGCTAAATTTTAGTCTCCTCTTTGTGTTAGTATGATGAATTTTTAATATTTTCTAAAGAATTAAAAATAAGAGACAAAAGTTTTCTGACTCAATGGAAAAGATAAGAATTAATTTTTAAAGCAGTCTCTGAAGTAGTGATTCTCAAATTCAGGGCAAGTCTAGGGAGGGTGTCTGTGTGGTTTGAAAAGGCATATTCAAAATTACCATTACAGTAGTTCCCCTTTATCCGCTGTTTTGCTTTCTGAGGTTTTAGTTACCCACAGTCAGCCACAGTCCAAAAATATTAAATGGAAAATTCCAGAAATAAGTAATTCATAAATTTTAAATTGCCCACTGTTCTGAGGAGCATGATGAAATTGTGCGTTTCCCCACAATTTGCCTGAAAGGCCTTTTGGTCATTGTGACATTTTCAACCTGTTACCCCTCCATTTTTTACCTCATGAGTCTCCACTTTTGTTTTATCTCGTTTCAGGCATACCATGAAGTTCCCTACACAACCTCCTTTACATTGGCCAAACAGTTGTCCTTTTATAAGATCCGAACAATTGCCCCAGGCAAGACTCACACAGCTGCTATTGATGGTGAGTTGATTTATGACTGTACATGCAGGCCTTAGTAGCTCAGGCTATCCTATATAATAAAGAGGGAATGTGCAAATTGACTGTCACTCCACCACAAAGATGGCAGCGCCCACAGCAGAGACAGGGGGGTGAGGGAGGTTCCATAACCCAAAATGGCTGCACCCACAGCAGAGGCAGGGTTTCCATAACACAAGATGGCTGCACCCACAGCAGAGGCCGAGTTCCCATAACGAGCAATCAGCAGGGACCTCAGGCTGTGCCCCGCCCCCCATGGGGCTTGACAGGGGACCTCAGGCTGCGCCCCCTACCCAGCAGGGCTTGACAAGGGTGGGTCCGGCTGGGTCTGGATCTAGCCCAATGCGGGGGGACTGGCTGGGTCTGGGTCTCTCGAGATTTTGAGGCACACATGCGTGGGCGGGGACTTGACTCTGGGTCCTGTGGTGCGCACCAGACTCTGACAGGAGGAAGATTTTCATATACATTTTACTAATTTTCTTTCATCTTTGACACTTCTATTATAGAGAAAGGGCAAATAGCAATATTAAAATATTTCCTCTAATTAATCCCCCTTTTAATGTGCACAAATTTCGTGCACCGGGCCACTAGTCAGTATAAGTTTTTTGTAAACTATATATACATTCTCCTGGTTTTCCACTGGCACCCAGTATATTCTCATTAACAAATTAAGGCATTCAAGTAGATGTTTATTGGTAATTATAAATGCATAATCAATACATGCCTTAATGAGAATGTCACACTGACAATGCAGACAACAGCCATGTGTAAATTTTCTAAGTTAAGTAGTACCCATTTTCTACATTTTAAATCCAATATTAGAGAGAAAAATAGAATATTGAGTCACTTCCTGGCTCTAATTGGTGATAGTTCTATATACCCTAGCTCCCTAGGTCCAGGACCGTGTGGCTAGCTTTGTATTTGTGTATGTACTCTTAACAACCAGAAGCTAGTCCGTGGAACTCTGTATTGGCTGCTTTTTCTCTCTGTTCCATTGACCCATTTGTGCCTGGTTATTTATTTTTGCTTCTCTTGCAGAGCGAGGCCGGCTGCTGACCTTTGGCTGCAACTGAACATAATTAAAGCATAGTGATTAATCACAAAAACTATGTAATTATATATGTGTTTTCCGATGGTCTTAGGCGACCCCTATGAAAGGGTTGTTCGATCCCCAAAGGGGTCACGACCTATAGGTTGAGAACTGCTGAGGTAGAAGGAATGAAATAATAAAGATTAGAGAAAAATAAATGACATAGAAACTTTAAAAAACATTGCAAAAAATCAATGAAACCAAGAGGTGGTTCTTCGAAAAGATAATCAAGATTGGTGAACTGTTAGCCAGACTCATAAAAAAAACAGAGAGGACCGAAATAAAATCAGAAATAAAAGAGGGGAAGTAACAACTGACATCATAGAAAGACAAAGGATTGTAAGAAAATATTATGAACAACTATGTGCCAACAAATTGAACAGTCTGGGTGAAATGGACAAATTCCTAGAAGCATACAGTCTAAAACTGAATCAGGAAGAGTCAGAAAACTGGAATAGACTGATAACAACTAATGAAATAGAAGCAGTAACAAACAATCTCCCAGTAAACAAAAATCCTGAACTGAATGGCTTCCCAGGTGAATTTTACCAAACAAAGGAGACCTAACACCCATCCTTCTCAAACTACTCCCAAAAATTCATGAGGAGGGAAGACATCCAAGCTCATTTTCATGAGGCCAGCATTATCCTAATTCCAAAACCAGATACAGTAACTACAAAGAAAAAAAGTTATACACCAATATCCCTGATGAACATAGATGCTAAAATCCTCAATAAAATACTAACAAACTGGATCCAACAATATATTACAAATGTCATATATCATGATCAAGTAGTATTCTAGGGATGCAAAGTTGGTACAATATCCGCAAATCAATAAATGTGATATACCACATAAATAAATTAAAGGGTAAAAACCACATGGTCATCTCAATATATGCAGAAAAGAGTTTGATAAAATCCAGCATCCATTTATGATAAAAAAAAAACTCTCAGCAAAGTGGAAATAGAGGAAACATCACTCAATGTAATAAAGGTCATACGTGACAAACCCATAATCAACATCATACTCAATGAGCAAAAACTAAAAGTTTCCCTTAAGACTGGGAACAAGACATAGATGTCTGCTTTCACCACTCTTATAGTACTGGAAGTCCTAGCCACAACTATTATATAAGAAGAAGATATAAAAGGCATTCAGATTAGATAGGAAGAAATAAAACTGTCATTATTTGCAGGTGATATCATACTGTATATAGAGAACTCTAAAAATTCCACCAGAAAACTACTAGAACTGATAAATGAATTCAGAAAAGTAGCAGGATACAATATAAGTATACAGAAAGTAATTCCATTTTTACACACCAATAATGAACTATCAGAAAGAGAAATTAAGAAAACAATCCCATTTACAATTACTTCAGAAATATAATGCCAAGGAATAAATTTAACTGAGGATGTAAAAGACCTGTACTTGGAAAATTATAAGACACTGACGAATGAAATTGAAAATGGTAACAAATAAGTGGAAGCATACCAGCCTCCATGCCTGTTAATAATTAACAACATTAAAATGTCCATTAGATGGCCAAGAGACATGAAAAAAATGCTAAGTCACTGATTATTAGATAGATGCAAATTAAAAGGACAATGAGTTATCACCTCACACCTGTCAGCATGGTTACCATCAACAAATGACAAGTCCCGGCAAGGATGTGGAGAAAAGATAACTCTAGTACACAGCTGGTGGAAATGCAGACTGGTGCAGCCATTCTGGAAAACAGTATGGAATTTTCTCAAAATGGTATATATGGAACTGCCATTTGACCCAGTGATCCCACTTTTAGTAATACATCCTAAGAGACCCAAAACACTAATCAGAAAGACTGTATGCACCCCTATGTTCATGTCAGCACAATTTACAATAGCTAAGATCTGGAAACAGCCCAGGTGCCCATCAGTAGACAAGTTGATAAAAAAGCAGTGGTACATTTAAACCATGGAATGCTCTGCAGCAGTAAAAAAGAAAGATCTCTTACCCTTTGAGACAGCATGGAGGGATCTGAAGAGTATTATACCCAGTGAAATAAGCCAGTCAGGGAAAGACAAGTATTGCATGATCTGATTCATACCTGGAATCTAATGAACAAAATAAACTGAGGATTGTTAAGGATGAGATAGTGAGCCCTTGGTGTAGAAAAGCAAGCAAGAATTCATTGTTCATAGGAAAAATACACTTAGGGCAATGAAACAAAGAAGGGCGTAGAAGAAGCAACAGGAGAGCCTAGCCTGGGCAGCTTTGGCTCACTGGAAGTCAGAGACAGGTTCAGGGGGTTAGCCTGGGATGAGCTGTCGCTGCCCATTGCTCCCCTGGTTGCAAGTCTAGTGGGGTTCCTTGGAGTTTAGGAGATGCATTCCTGTGGGGAATGAGAGGGAGAAGGGAATGGCACTGGTAGGCTCCCTGGAGGGAGAGCACCCTGGGATCTTTGTTTTCAGGGGTTTTAAAGGCTGGATATTTAGGGGAGATCTTAGGAGAGGGTCAATAGAATATTCATCAGCTTTATACTGATGTACCAAAATGAGATTTATTTTCTTCATTTGTCTGTCCTTGGTGGGGTTGGCAAATGAACCTTAATTGGGTTTCTGTTACATCTCTCCCTGAGTAGGGTGATTTAGCTATTTACCCTCTGGTTCGGGAGGAGATGTGCAAACCATTTACTTTTAGGCATTTTTGGTTTAGGGAGCATAAGATTTCCTAGGTGGCTGCAAACTGCTGTTTAACTATCTTAGTTTCCCTATTCCACTTGTCCTGGAATTTTCCTAGCTTTTTACTATGTTATGTCATGATTATATATAAAAAGTATGATGTGTTAGGTGCTTTATATACAGTATTTTATTTACTTTCAACATTTCTGTGGAGCCTGTGCTATTCTCTGTTTTATAGGTGAGAAAATGAGGCGGCAAAAACTTCATTGGTTTGTGCTGGTCCACACAGCTCACAAGTGATGGCACTGGGGCTGGACCCCAGGACTGCCTGAACCCCCAGGCCTGTGCCACTCTATTTCATAACTCCAAATTTCTAGATGGTGAAATGTAACAACAAAGAAGGCTCACTGGGGAAAAGTTGAGATTGGTGGTTTGATTTGTTGCAAAACATGAATGAAAATTACATGAGCGTCTTTGGAAGGAGATGTTCTTGCCGCTTGCACTTTTGCTTCTGATGAATTGTGTCTGCATGATATTGGAAAGTCAACCATAAACTGAAAGACAAAATATTATGTGTTCCACGCCAAAAGCTTGTGGAGAAGATAAGTGAGACCTTTGGGTTTGTACTAGTGTTAAGGAATGCCCTAGAAGAGCTTGCCTCGTATGAAACAACACACTCAGAGATATCTTTTGCCCTCAGGGAACTGGCTTTGACGGGACGATAGAATGTTGGCAGTGGGCAGTCTGAAGAGAAGGGAGCCATAATTGACAAGGAAATGAGGTCTGAAATTTTGGAAAGCACTGTTCTGCATGCATCATGAATTCCAGATAGAGGGACATTTGCTGTAAGAGCCTGTTCAGCTGTGTGCTAGCCTAGAAAGCACCAAGTATTAGCGTTTGTCACTGTCGTTGTGACTAAATGTCTAGCTCCTGACCTTCGTTTATCAAGTTTAATTATCACCATCTTGGCACTTGACTTTGACTGTTTGACTAGGCAGGCATGGAGTGGTCTGGGGGGTGGGGGCTCAAGTCCTGACTTGGACTTGGTGGCACATTCAGATAGAACTTTGAATCAGAGCTGATATCATATCCAAAAGATTTTCTCCTTTTTGTGTACCTTAACTCCAGAATCCTAGATTGTGAAAACGGGAAGGGAAACCAACCTGGAGGGGAAAAACCAGCCTAGATTGGGAAAACAACTTATTTTTCATGTCAATAAGCCTACGTTGAACATGTTCTCTGCGAGAGGCAGTGGGAACTGGGGATGAGCAAGGGTTTGGATCTTGTCCGTATGTACAGTTTGTATGGTATATAGAGTGTGCACGGCCATTAGTTGTGAGGGTGGATTTCACTCTCTTGAATGGAACCAGCAGATGAATGTACAAAAAGCAAAGCACATGATGTGATTGATGCTAAAATCTTTAAAAACCTGAAGTAAATTTGGCTGTTAGTCTGCAAGTCAGAGGAAGAAAACTCTGCCAAGTTTCAGAAGGACATACATTAGCCTCCGCAGGGAAAGTGGCTTCTAGTCAGCAGAAGGGGTGAGGCAGGCCTGGACTGGAATGCAGGACTTGGACTTACCACAGGGACCTCCATCCCTGTTGTCAAATGTATAGAAAGTGATCAACTTGCTTTTTTATCCCAACTGTTTCTAAAGGCATATGGATGGATCTGCCTCGGGTCCAGTCCAAAGGAAAAAAGCAAACCTCCAGTGTAAATAAAATACATAAGCAAACTAAAATCAACAAGAAAAAAAGTTCCTCGTTAATGGAATGTGTACTAACCTAAACTGAGAAAAACCCCGAGACTAAGTAGGCAGAGATCTATCAATTGGGTACATTGCATATGTTAGTGTGGTTCAATCTGGAGTTAAGGACGAAGTCTATCAAATAGCCCGATTTGGTAAGCACGGTTATGCCATGTTTCCCAGGACATTTTGCAGAAGGCCCATCTCTCTGGCTACGTCCTTTTTGGATAAGGGCAAGTAGGTGTGAGCTGCTGGGCCAACTCCAGCAGGTGATGTGTGTACTTTCTGCATCATAGATCAGAAGGCGGAGACATCACACTTGAACTTTACACTTGATTCAGTCCGTGAAGGTGAGAGGTAAAGCCTCTTTGGAGACTCTGTAGGCAAGTTGCAAGTTGGTGTTGTACTCAGCTGGCCCTTTATAAAGCATGTGAACTATAATTAATTGGCTTAAGTAAACTTTATTAAATTAGTTTTTTTTCGTATGGGAAATGGTCAGATACATCATCAGACTTGAACTAAGTGACTTCTCTTTCTTTTTGTTTTTATTTTATTATTTTATTTTTTCCATCACCATCTATCCCCTCTATGCCTTCTTCCACCCCCACCCACACCCTTGACTTTTCATTATGGATACTTCGAAGCTTATAGTCCAGTAGGCAATAATACTCTGCTGGCCCTCTAACCCCAAGCACGTCAGGCAAATTCTGGTGGTGCCAGGTCACTGGCAATTTCCTGGCACATTCAGGTGCTTCTCTTCTATGGCAGGAAGAACCTTGGTGGCCTCACTGCCTCTGGGCATGTGTCCATGACCATTTGGAGCAGACTTGGTCTGGACCATCAGGCACAGATAAGTCTGTTTGACAGAATGAAAACGAGCCATCAGAGGAGTCAACAGGGTCCCCAAATTGAATCTCCATTTAGCGTTAGCTGGACGCTGGGCTTTGCGGCTGCTGGAGGAGCAGCTGCTGGGCTCTGATTCTTTAGGAATAGGGGTGAGATCGTGAATAAACACTGGCTTTGCCCCAGTGTTTGTATTTGTCAAATACTGAAAATAAACAGGAATCCTAAATTGGCTTGAATGCTGCCACCTGGCTTTCCTACCACCTCCCATTTGCAGCCTGAATCCAAGAGGAGCTGGGCAGAGGTCATAATCTGGGAGGAACCTGGCAGATGTCCGTGTGTGCTGGACTTGGGGCTGAGGGAGGTGGGGCTCACGGGTGTTAGGCTGTTGATTCAGAGTGGTGATCTCACTTTTTCGAGGGGTGGTAAAGGCTGCCGCGAGTGGTTCTTTCTCCCTAGATTCTGGCTATCTAAATTTTTCGTTTTCACATGTCAACATCCTGGTGTTGGAGGTTGACAGATGTTTGCGGTGGTGGGAAAGTTGTGCTCAGAGGGATCTCAGAGAGGGCAGGCCTGGGCAGGGTGTGGGTGGGTAGTGAGGGCACTGAGAGATAGCTCCATCTTCTTTTTAGAATATTTGAAAATTATGTCTAAGGGTTTGTTTTAAAGAAAAAAAAAAAACAGGAGCGGGGGCTTAGGAAGCTAAGTCCTAACAAAGCTCATTATCTGATCTTTCTATAATTTTCCATTTGCTCTTCTGCCTCCAGAATTGCCTGGTGGCTCAGTCACTTGGAGCCATTTGCAGAACTGTTTTGGGAGGAGGAAGACGACTGGAATGGATTTAGGAGAGAGGAGTGAGGCCATGAGTCCTGGAATCAAAAGAGAGCGGCTGTGGATTCAAGAGGGCTTTAGCACTGAGAACTCAGAGGGGAGGAATATGGTGGCTGTTCCTGTTAATCATTGATGTTGATATTACTAGCTCCTATTCATTGAGTAGTTACTATTGAATAGCTTACCTTTGAATACCTTTTAAAAATGATCTCAGTTAATCTTACACACCCATGGGGTATGTTATTAGCCCCCTTTTACACATAAGGAATGAGATGTAAGAGAGGTTAGAGTGAAGCAGTTGGCAACTGCTAAACAGAGGACTCAAATCTAGGCCACTGTGGCGGCATACACACGGCCGTTTCTGCCAAGTTGCGGGTAGGGGATGAGTAACCTTAATTTACTGGAATTTTGTTTTCTGTTAAGGGAATGGTTTTACTCGAGAGTTGAACATTCTCTTGCCATCCAAAGTGCACTTCTGCTCTAGGATGGCACTTGGAGTTTTAGCCCAAACAGCCGATTCTAAAGCATGAACAACCTGTGTGTGGGGGTTGAAAGGGGAGGGCGTGGAGTCATTGGCAAGCATTTTCCTATGGTGTGACTGTGACGGGCAGTGGTGCCATGGTAAGGTGGAAAGATACGCTTGCAGACTGAAATGTTATAAATAGGGAATGGATACTTTGCTTTCCTGCTACTTGGGTCATTTTGAAAAATATTTGCTTAGTGAGTAACAGTGTGACATGGGTTCTGCTTAGCAGTGTGGTTTCTACTCACTTATCCTGAGAAATTGAAGACCTTTTAGGTTTTCTTTGCCGCCAACCTGATTATTTGTATAGGATTAGTGCATGAGTTTGCATCATCGGTTGTTAGCATTTCCTTTGTTAACTATTCAGGTCTCTGAGAAACTGCTTTAACTCCATGATTGTGTGAGGTTTATCAGACTTCCCTGGTAGCGCGCTCCCATAGCAAGCTTTCAAGCATATCACTTCATAGATTGCAGATACTGAGTAGACTAAAGGCAAAGGGTGAGAGGAAATTTAATCACGGATTCTGGGAAAGAGGTTGGAGTTCTGGTCTCCCAAAGAACCTTTGAGACAAGACCATTATCTGATTTCATTCTCAGTGTGGCCAGGTAAGTTTGTTTAATCAGGACTAGGAGAGGCGGGAGGGTTGAGAAAGGGGAAAAAGCTTCAAAGGCAAATGGTGACAGGCTTCCAGAATAATTTAACTGGTTATTAGTCATTCCTTGCTCTTCCCTTAATTCTAGAAGTCCAGGGCTTCTCTCTCTCCTTTTGGGTTTAAATCTTGTGTTAAAACCGGGTCCAGGAAAAATACCAGATCAGACAGGGTTTGGGTGTGCTTCTTGCCTCATTTGGAGTCCTCAGGGCCAAGGCTGCGATTCCATTTCAACTTCTCAAAGACGACAATGTGCTATTCATCTTTGTGTTTCTGGTTCAATGCCATGACACCTAGTAGTTAAGCAATAAATGATGAATGAATTCCAGAAGGATCTTGCTCTAAACTAACTTCATTCTAGCCCTAGCTGGTTTGGCTCAGTGGAGAGTGTCCGCCCATGGACTGAAGAGTCCCAAGCCCGATTCTGGTCAAGGGCACGTCACTCGTACCTCAGTTGCAGGCTTGATTCCTGGCTCTGGTCGCGGCTCGTGCGGGAGGCAACCAGTCGATGTGCCTCTCTCATATCATTGTTTCTCTCTGTCTCTACCTGTCTCTTCCACTCTCTCTAAAAGTCAATGGAAAAATATCCTCGGGTGAGGATTAATACAAAATAAAACAACAAAAATTAACTTCATTCTAGACAAGTTAGAGGGCAGTTGGAACTTGAACTATATCTCACTACTGAGAGCTACAAAGCAAACTAGAAGAACGGGTATGGAATTCTCTTTATGCGTCTTCCCAATTCATTTCTGTTCTCTGACTGTACAAACATTTACATCTAGTTAAAACTAATGTGTATGTATTTGCTTGTGTTCTGCTTTTCTTCATTTACGTATAGCTAAAACTAATGTGTATTTGCTTGTGTAGCTATTTTCTGATATCTTACAGTGATATATTTCTAGTTTTCATATATTTAACAAATGTTTATATGATGCTTCTGTTAAATGTCGCATTGCTAGACTCTGGGTATGTGATAGTAAAAGGCTATTTATGGTCCTTTCCTCTTGGAGTTCATAGTTTATCAAGGAAGATAAAAGAAGGACAAGCCTTCAAGAATGGAAGGAAGAGTATGTTGGAAAGAGGGAACAGGATGTGGAATGGCCCAGAGGTAAGAAAGAGTCTGCATGTTCAAAGAATAGAAAGAAGGCCGATGTGGTTGGTGCTCAGCAAATAGGGGCAAAGGGCACGTGGATTGAGGTTGAGGTAGTCGGGCCAGATCATACAAGACCTTTTTAAAGGTGTGAAAGTGTCAGGCTATCACCCAGAGTACAGTGGGAAGCAGAGTTACAATGTGGCTTGAATTACCGGTAGATTTTTTTAAAGATCACTCTGGCAGCTCCATGGAGAATGGCTTAGAGAGGGAAGCATAGAAGCAAGAGACCGGTTGGAATCTTTCGCTGTGCAGGGGAGAGAGGACCGTTCTGGGGTGGTGTCAGTGACGATGGGGATTAACAGATTTCAAAGATTTTGGGGGAGAGTTTACTGATGGTGATATATGGGGGTAGGAGGAGTGTAAGGAAAGCAGTCATTTAGTTGAGTCTGTGGTGGTCTGATTACTTTGAAGGGAAATAAGGGGGAGGAGTGGGTGGGATTGGGGAAACCCAGAGTTTGGATGGTAAGTTCGAGGTACCCATGATCGTGTCAGTTCAAGCCTTCATGCCTACCGTTTCTAATAGCCGCCTCTCCGGTTGGCGGTGCGTTGAGCCATCCTACTTTTGTTGGACACTTGGATTGATGTCATTGTTCTCCTACTGCAAGCAAGCAGCACTAATGAGTTGTCTGTGTGCAAACCAATTGCTCTTTTTTCTTTTTGGGCTGTTCCCCAAAGTGAGGGGTATTTGAGGTGTATTTCCCAAAGTGGAATTACTGGGTTGCAGGAAACAAGTGAACAGTTTTATGGTTCTTGTTGCATATGCCCAGATTGTCTTTGGAAAGATTGGATTAAAGTGCCACCAGCAACCTATTAATGTGCCTTTTACCCCACAAGCCTGCCAGCATTGGAGCTTATCACTTTAATTTAGTTATGCTGCACAAATTTGCATTGCAGTAGTTTCGAGGGATGTCATATATCCACGTGGTAATTACCTTTACTCACGTTGCCCTCTGTCCCAACTATATTTTTAAAATATACATTTATTGATTTCAGAGAGGAAGGGAGAGAGAGATAGATAGAGAGATAGATAGATAGAAACATCAATGATGAGAGAGAATTATTGATTGGCTGCCTCCTGCACACCCCATACTGGGGATCAAGCCGGCAACTCTGGCATGTGCCCTGGTCAGGAATCAAACTGTGACCTCCCGGTTCACAGGTCCACGCTCCACCCCTGAGCCATGCCTGCCGGGCTGTCCTGACTATTGAGTGAAATTTATGTTAAACTCATTTGCATTAATTCTTTACATTTTCAGTTATAAGTTTTTATTATCTGTGTATGCCATATATTTTTACATTCTAATTTGAATACTATATTTAATAACACCAAAATTAGGTTAATATCCTTAAATCCATTCTATTTGTGTGGAAACTACTCAACTCTGCTTTTGTAGTACCTTGAAGCAGCCTAAGCCATCCCTAAAAGAATGGGCATGGCTGTGTGCCAACAAAACTAAATTTATGGACACTGAAATTTGAATTTCAAATAATTTTTTTGTGTCACAAAAATATTGTTCTTCTTTTGATCCCTCCCTCACCCCCCAACTATTTATAATGTAAACAGCATTTTTAGTTTCTGGGCTATAAAAAAGTAGGCAGCTGGCTGGTGCTTGTTCACCCATGTTTTAGACCCTAGAATCATTAACATCTTGTGGGACTAGATCAAAGAAACTCACTCTGGAAAATGCTTACTGAAATTCTGCCCCATTTGTGTAAGGTGTATTTATTAATAAGTAAATCCTCTCCTCACTTGTGTTCTCTCATTTACTAGATATACTAAGTTTATATATTGTTTTATTATGTTAATATTCAACTAAGGATACTTTTTTCATTGATTTTTTTTTTTAAGATGAAAGGGAGGAAGGAGAGAGAGACATTGATTGGTTGCCTCTCTGAAATCAATAAAAAATACATTTTTTTTTAAAAAAGAAGAGCAACCTCAAACTCCAGACCCTTAAGTGTGCAGGCCTATGCTCTAACCACTGAGCACACTGGCCAGGGTCCAAGTTTATATTTTAAATATGTTTTGAAATGCCCCCGGGTTTGTCTTTTGCCTCATTGTTGTACAATCTGTATTTTTTTGTTTTGTATTATGCTCCAAGCCTACTAAGGCATATGAGCTTTTTAAATCTGGAGTCTTTGATACATTTCTCAGTAATTGAATATTTGCATTTTAATTGGGGCATTTAAAAAGATTATCTAATCCCAAGAGAATGAAGCGAAAATATGGTAAAATGATAAATAGAAGGAGTGATAATTAAAATAATTAACATTACGTTGTACTTACTTGTGTTACGCTTTGTCCTCTCTGCTTTACCTGTAGTAACAATTAATTCTGAAAACCATCTTAAGAGAGTAGGTGTTGCTAGTATCTTCATCATACCTTGCCCAGATCCCCCACTAGGACCTGAAAGAATAGGCCTGCTTTGCACACCCCAGGCTAAAATGGGTTTTGTTTATATGTTCATGCTGGAATCGCTGTACTGGCTGGTGTCCTTACTGTTGCCTTGGTTTGTGTAAGGATTCTATAAATTCTCTGCAAGCACAGGAGAGAGTTTCCCCTAAACCTTTACCATTGTCTTGTTAACAAAATGGCTTTTGCACGTAGATGAGGGTATTATCCTGTAGGAATGTCAATTGCAGCGGGCAGAAGGAGATGAAGTCTGTGGTCCATGGACGGAATGCTGAGTGCTCACTCCTCTGCATTGCAGGTTCCAGGCAAGACAGCATCTGGGTGAAGCCCTGCCCGTTTTTTTCCCCTTTCCCCAGTGTCCCCTAAGCTCGCCTCCTTCCGGTCCTAAAGTCAGCACCTTCTAGCGTTGGCTTTCTCTGTATTTGTAGCTTTAATAACAGTCCCTGCCTTTGCCCTAGCAACAGAAGACTTTTAAATCAGAAAGGATAGTAGGGAATAAATGCCAGAGCCAATCCAATTTATATAGCATTCCTGGGAGCAGATCTGTCTGTGCTTTGTGGAAGCTCTGCCCTTGGTGCTGTCTCTCTATCCGTTCTTTTTCTCCCTTCAAATCTAGAGAAATCCCAACAGTCAGAGCCTTGCTATGACGAATTTAATGTGATGCTCAAAATAAAATGGTCAGAAATTCTGGGAGTGCCTAGCTCTGCCGGCCTTTTGCCCTTTGATCATCCGTTAGCATGTTTTATAGTCACCATCTCTGGAATAGGTCTTGGTTGCTTTATCTTTGTTATAATATCCACAGTAACTGAGGTTTTTCTTAAAATACTAGTTTTATGCAGCATTAAATTTTTTTCTATGTTAAACACAAAGTCTTCCTGCTTGTCCATTATGATTAGACAAAAGCTTATCACTGCTTTCAGTTTTTTTCATTAAAAATGGCTGCAATTTGATAGGTAACAAGAATGACATAAGTATGTTATTCTTGTAAACTGCAAGGAAAATTTCCCCCATTTGTTTGAAATTTGCTTTGTTACCTTTTAATCTACTCAATACGTATTTATAGTGTTCCCATATCCCATACAGTTTGGGATGGTGCACTGACATTTGCTCAGTTATCCATTATGGTTGGTGAAGTACATGTTCTGGATAAGTGACAATTTCCAAATAACTAAAGTTTAAAGTAGGATAGAACATCAGTAACTTCAGGAAAACAATCTCATGATACTGCTTATAATTTTAAGCATCAAATTAGTGTAATGCTTTTTTTTAAAATGAGGAAGTATGTTTTAAATTCGCCATTACATTTGCTTGTCATCTTAAGTACCATGATGTGCATAATGGCTCTTAAGCCAGTTATGATTCTGTGAAAACAGAGTGATATCCTCAGGATCTTTGGAGGTGAAACTATCTGCCCTTACTGAGTGCCAGATGATTTTATCTTTTGAGTTTTTGTGGGTACACAGTGGAGGCTTTTTGGGTTTCTCGCAGTTGCTTCGCTGCTTGTAGTTATTCCTGGTCTGTAAATCCATTCATTCATTTAGTCCACAAACCCTTGTCAGGTATACCATGAACTGGGTACTTGGTAGCCAGTCATGTCAAATAGACTTTATCCTTGTGGCTCAGAGGGGAAGATACCATCAATGGAAAAATTCCTGACTACAGGATTATGGTAGTCATATAGGGGAAAGCAGGATGAGGGGAGGCAGCGAAACCTAACTTAAGTTCATGGAGAGGAGGGCAAGGACGGCATTTCAGGGGATGTCCTATCTCTGTAAAAGATGTTGCATTTCTTTCTAAGTCACGTGATGTAGGAAGCCATTGAGAGTTTTAAGCAGGGGATGAAAATATCAGATGTGGTGTGTGAGTTAGAGTGGGTGTCAGAAAGGCAGCCAGGAACTCAGTATCATCGCTAGATTCTACAAGAAGCCTAAGACTCCTGTCCCTGCATTTTTAGACATTTCTCTTGACCCATCAGTGAAGTCTCAGCAGACTTTTTTTCCTAAAAAGGTCAGATAGTAAATATTCTGAGTTTGCGGGCCATATGGTCTCTATTGCAGTTCTCCAGCCCTGCCATTGGAGCGTGAAAGCAGCCACGTGCAATGGCTAAATGAATGTCTGGGTTCCAGTAAAACCTATTTACAACAAGTGGCGTGTGGGATTTAGTTTGCTGACCCCTGGCTCAGAGGATGCTTTCTTTATCGTTTTGGTGATGCTCATTTTGAGGTGGTTGAGCAAGGGAGGAAATGCCATCTCCGTGGTTGTCCCTGGCCTCGAGCCGCTTGTAATCATTATGGGACGATAAATACATACACTTATGAGGCCATCAGCAAACACGACAAGACAGTATGTAATTAGGCACCTAAATGACAAACAGAAACAGGAAATGGGGTGAAAAGTTTGCCCATCTGCTTGGGATCTGGGTGACCAGGAAATGTCACGGCTTCAGGGAGAAGGTGGAACTTGACAGTCGCCGACACCTCGGAGGCTGGCGTTGAATATAACTTAGTCCAACCTGCTAATTTTACAAGCAAGTAAAACCAGGTCTAACTGATCTTAGGGCAGGGTCTGCACAAGAACCAGGTCTAACTGATCTTAGTCTTCTGTCTTCTAAAGCTTTGCCCAGCAATTCTTTCTACTTCAGATCTGGGCCTCCTACAGGCTGAAAAACATATATGGTGTTAATGTTAATTCTATATCATATTAATACTAAGTCATATTAGTAGGGAGGAGGAAGAGTGAAGGTTCCAAGTTATGGGTGTACAGAGCCTTCTTTTGTCCCTGAACAAAGTGGTTCTTAAGAGCCTGAGAGCAATGTGACTGTAGCTGTCATTTGTCATAAGAAAGAACGGAAGGGAGGAAGGAAGGAAGGAAGGAAGGAAGGAAGGAAGGAAGGAAGGAAAGAAGGAAGGAAGGAAGGAAGGGGAGTGGGAAGTGAAGGAGGGGAATACAGAATATAGAAAATGCGTGCATACACTGACAAGGACAAGGAGGCAATCTATATGTAACGTCTTCAGTAGGAAGTACCTCTGAAGGAAGGCAGATGCATGCTGCTGAAGAGAACTTGATCATTCTAAAGAATGAAGCTGTCTCTATGTTCTGACATGGAGAGATTTCAGTGATGCAGTATGAGAAGATGAACAAAATCAGATCACAGAGCACTATGTATGGCCTGTCTCCTTTAGATGAAACTGAAGCAGCCAGGTTAAAGTATGGATGCGTATGTTGTGTGTAAATGCTCACGAAGGGTCTGGAAAGATGTGCACCCAACTTAACAGTGAGTTTCTCTAGGGATGGGTGGATTTGAGCAGATACTTAAACATTTTATTCTCTCTTGTAGTTAGAATTATTATGAGAATGCTTATTATGAAAATAATGATGAAGTAAGAATAATATTTAAGCAATGAAAGGGCTAGGTTGGGAAAGAGGAGAAGGGAGGGGCTCTGACAGTGAAACCGGGCTGTTTCCAACGTGTTTCTCAGAATCAGAGAAGATTCAAACCAGAGCGCTCGGCCCTTGGTTCAGGGGGTACAAAAGTTGGTTGCACATCGGAATCACTGGAAAGCTTAAAAACAGAACAAATTCCTGGCCCTGTTGCAGACCCACATGATCTCAGGTGATGGGACTGAGGCTGTGAATTTTTGCGAAAGCTGCTTCCCAGGCCATTTTGATGCTGCACTTGAGGCCTGAGGCTTTGGGGAACCTCTGATTTAGTCTCCCCGCTTCTATAAAGTGAGAGAATTAAGTCTCTTGACCAGGTAGAACCCAGCCCTGGGTGTTCACTTTTCAGTGACCATGTCTCCTGACTCCAGTGTTTCCCCCAACAGTAGCTTTTAGGTATCACCTAAACTGTGTTTACGTGTTATAGGGAACATTCTTTAATATTGTTTTTGAACTTGATCCCCTTCCTCCCTTTGCTTCACCCTTTGAATCGCCTTTGGGAATGATTTTTACGTTATTTTAGTTTTCTTAGAAACCAGAGGGTTGCCACCAGGCTAGTGGAAAAAGCTCCAGTTTTAGATCACCGGTCTTCAGCTGAGGCCTTAGGAAAAGAACTTTTATCCAATGTCTCTTAAGAGGAAGGGACATTGCCACCTGTTCCTCTCAGCAGGGTTTCAGCCCCGGGAACAACTAGTTCCTCCAGCTTTGTAGCTCAGATGGTTTAACTGTTCACTTTGGGATTGGAGGAGCTCTTAGGGGTCCCTCTAGCGCAGAGGGAGTAAATGAATTCCTTCAAATGAATTCTTACTTGGAAACCCTTAGCAAATTGGTAGATCAGAGCTGCATTGTTTGAGGCAGAGGTGGGGAACTTAGAGTCCTACCTCCTGTCCTTGCCCTGACTCTCACCCTCCAGGCCCAGGGGCAGCCGAGAAATGTGTTCGGTACTGTGCGATCTGGAGTCCAATTTGAAAACCATTGAAGTTTTCCTCTTTCTCCTCCCATAGGTAACTATTCCCCATATCCAGCTGCTCTGACCTCGCATGTCTGTTGCCTTCTCCTCCTTCCATGACCTCCACCCCAGTCCACGTCATCCCCCACTTCCCCGTGGCTTTCACCTTCTCAGTGGGTTTTCTCGTCTGCTCTCCTCCCATACCACTTTCTCGGTCCTCTCTGCAGCCAGATAACTTTTTTTTTTTTTATTCACAAATGTGATTATATGCCTCTGTCACCAACCTCCAATATAAACAGACAGTGACTTCTCATTGCATTTTGGATTAGAATCAAACTTTGGAGCCTCTCCGAGTTTAACTATGGCCACTGTGTTGCATCTGGAGGTAGAGCCACGCGAGTGTTCTAGTTCCTGAGCTGACCTTCTCTGCTTCAGGCTTTTGCTCAGAGACTCCCTCAGCCAAGTCTCCCTCCACTCCCCTGTTCAGACTTAAATTCTGTTTCCATCCTTCAGAGATACTCCAAAGCATTTCTCTAGTATCTCTGAGCTACAAAGTGCCTGCTAAACCCCTTCTCACCGGACTCTATTTCTCCTTCTCAGCAGTAATCTCAATCTAATTACGTAATTACTGATGTAATTAGTTGTTTCTGTCTTTCTTCCTTTAGAAGGTAAATACCGTAAAGCCTGGGATAGAGTTTGAAAGGTTCTTATACACACATAGCAGATCTTCAAGAAACATTTGTCCAATGCTTTCACAGTACCTAGTTTGTGCACAAGGTTCAGGTCTAGTGTTCAGCCCAGGTGAGGCTGCGAGCCCTGTTTTCTGTTCACTGTATTAGTAGGAGCTGGAATTGCCTCTTGTAGCATGGTCCCTTTGTAGAGCCCCATCATCTTAAGTGGGTTACCTAGTCGGGTGCAGTTTAAAGAGCCCTGAGTTTGTTTAATTAGAAACTTGATCAGTTATTTTAAATGAACAAAGAACTGGAAAATCTACTTAATGAGTGAAGAAAGCGTGTGGGTGCAATGAGGTTTGGAGGTAGATTCTGTATCCTGCTTGGGGGACCTCCAGTAATTCAGTAATCAGGAGACTCATGCAGAACCCAGTAGTGGCATCCCTCACCTTAGACTTAGAAGCATGTTTACATCTTTCCGACTTCCTGAACACTGCAGTTCTCTACAGTGGCTTTTGCACTTAGAAACTAGATAGGAAGGAACTTGGAGAAGTACAGAGCAGAGCCTCTTTTGCAACCTCTTGGGTTGGGTCCTTATTGTTGGGGAGATTGGGACAAGATTTGTCTTCATGTACTTGGCAGATGGCACTTGGGATCCACAAGATAGTAATGAGTTTTCTTTCCTCAGTCGGATGCATCTACTATGTTCAGAAGAGGGTGGCTGGGCTGATTTTGCAAAAACAAGGAGGGGAAAAAAAGCCAGAAGTAAAAAGGGATGTTACTACAGAATTTATTATCAAGCAGGTTACTTTTCTCCAGAGACCAAGATGAAGTTAAGTCTCTTACAAGAAAATCAACTACTATCCTTTTTTTGGGGGGGGGGGGGGGCGGTCTCAGGTTAAAGAAAAGATGAATATATTATTTTAAACTGAAAATTTGTTTTCAATATTGTCATTTAACTGGAGGCAGCTCAGGGACAGGGTAAAGGACTTTAAGGTTGATACTTTTGGTTCAAATAGTTAAATTTGAGGTAGAGGAGAATGGAATCTTGGGTTATGTTTCAAGGTTTTAAGGAAACAGGAACTCTGATCACTTTGAAGAAATTATTGCTTTACTCTCTCGGTTACTGGTACAGAGGTAAATTTAGAAGGAATTTGCCCTGCTGGATAGCTGGTAGTTGAGGTAGCCATTATTTTCTTGACACATAAGCTCGCTCCATTTTTTTTTGAGATCAAATTTCTCTTTAAAAAATATTTTTATTGATTTCAGAGAGGAATGGAGAGAGATAGAAACATCAATGATAAGAGAGAATCATTGATCGGCTGCCTCCTACTGAGGATCGAGCCCACAACCCTGGCATATGTACTGACTGGAAATTGATCCATGACCTCCTGGTTCATAGGCCGACACTCAATCACTGAGCCATGCCGAATGGGCAACCTCTCTCCATTTTGAAGAATTTGTAGAAGACAGTGAAAACTTTTTTGTTACACCCTCTCAATCTTCATTAATGCAGCAAAGCTCTTTTTAAACATACATCCTTAAACTTACTGAACCCCCTGCCAAAGGACCTCAGGATTTAGTATCACAAATATACTTTCCTTTTCTCCCAAGTTTTCATTCTGGAAGATAGTATAAAATTCTGTCTAGCTAGGTAAAGTTTCTCTTCTATGAATTAAATTTAAACGTCTATTAATTCCTTGCTGAGGCCAGCTTTGTGCTTGGGTTCTTAGGTGGCTGCAGGTTCATGCTCTATTGGCCATGGGCTTCAGAGGCTGAACAAATAGGATATGCATCTAAAAGCATCAACTCTGCTGGTTAAAGCATAATAAGAATGTCAAGGGTCTAACTCTGTTTTGTAAAACAAACAAAAAACCCAAAACCAGGCAAATGAAACATATAGCTTTGCATAGATGAAACATTTGAAAAAACCATGCCATGTCTCTAGGTTAACTCTGAGTATCTGGTGCTATGAAAGTAGCAGTTTGAATACATGCCATCCTATTTCTCAATTGTTTTGTCCTGGTATCAAGATATGGTAACATTGGGTCATGGAAAATATGATAAACTATTCAGCAAGTTATTTTCTTCTTGCATTAGGATGTTTGCTTTTTTTTTTTAAATAATCTTTGACTTCTGTATAGCATTTTAAAAATCCTTACCTGAGGGTATGCTTTTATTGATTTGAGAGAGAGAGAGAGAGAGAGAGAGAGAGAGATATCAATGTGAGAAAGATTGATCAGTTGCCTTCTGATCAGGGTTTGAACCTTCAGCCTGTCAGTGTATGGGATGATGCTCCAACCAACTGAGCCACACCCGCTAGGTATTTATTTATTTATTTATTTATTTATTTATTTTAAATCCTCACCCGAGGATATTTTCCCATTGATTTTTAGAGAGAGAGTGGAATAGAGAGGGAAACACAGAGAGAAATATCGATGTGAGAGAAACACATCGATTGGCCTCCTGCACATGCCCTGACCAGGGCCTGGGCCGAGGAGGAGCCTGCAACCGAGGTACATGCCCTTGACTGGAATCGAACCTGGGACCCTTTGGTCTGCAGGCTGACTCTTTATCCACTGAGCCAAACCAGCTAGAGCTATATGGCATTTTTAATACAAGCTACAGAGTGCTTTCATGTCCATATTCTCAGTTGATTTTTATAATCGAGAGGAATTGTCAGCCTCATTTTACACATGGAAGAAAAGGAAGATGAAGCAAAGGTCAGGCAAGGAAACCAAAGCTTCACAGCTAGTAGGTCAGGTGCTGGGGGCCGGAGGGG